>NC_141905.1:34564848-34867878 GCF_057802395.1 Ceratotherium simum simum
TAATTGTAAATACCACTGCACTTGGACCAGCCATTTCCTTCTTTTTTAAGGCTGAATAATATTACATTATTTGTATATGTGACGTTTTTTTTATCCATTCATCCACTCATAGACATTTAGGGTGTTTTCATATCTTGGCTATTGTGAATAATGCTGCAATAGACATAGGACTGCAGATATCTTTTTGATATCCAGATTTCAATTCTTTTGGATATATACCCAGAAGTGGAATGGCTAGATCATATGACAGAAAGGAGTTTAAAAGAAGTAGATAATGTGTTTTTTTCTCAGTCCTACTTTCTGTAGGACTGAGTATTTAGCTAAAAAGGAAACTGATTCAAGTACAGTGAGATAGTATGTGGTGATAGCTTTTCAATCTTGAAATGTCAGTATGAGAGGATACATAGCACTGAGATTTTTCTTTGGATGCATTAACATGTTTATTAGTGTAAGGACATTTTAATGTCTACAAAAATGGATTCTTCAGTCTACAAAAATCGACTCTTTTTGTGTGAATAGAATAAAAAAACAATAGAGTCAGCTACCAGAAGGGAGATACATTCATTTGGGTAGTTAGCATTTCTGGATATTAGATTAAATTTAAAAACAATTTAATATGTTATGTTATAGTATTTTTAATACAATCAATCTTTGAAATTTTTATTTGAAACCAGTGCTGCTTCCACTAGCTTCCTGCTAAATGATTTGATAAGAGCAGCTAGGATCACCTTTGAATTCAGACTCAGAGGAGGAAAGCCAAGGATATGGTGCCAACTTTGAAATTCAGGCTGGAAAACAAAGTAGGAAGTCATGTTAGCAACAAGGAGCATTACTCACATGATGGAAACAGCCCTTCAGCAAAAAAGGGAAATCTTGTTTTGGTCAGGGTGAAAGGAAGATTTGATCTTCAAGTGCTGGCTACTAACACTTATTCCTAGAGCAGTTGAAGAACTGGTCTCTATCATCTTAATTATCTGGAAGCCCAGTTGAATGAAAATACATTTCTTCAAAATCTTCAAAAGGAAGAAAAAGACCCAGCAATATTACTTGTTCTCACTAAAGTAATGAAGATAGTGCAATAGGCATGGGATTGAAGACTTCATACAATTTTTGGAATGTATATATACTCTCTATGTGTATATTTGCTGTAAATTTTTAGGTGGATAATTTTTATTAGATTAAGCAGGTTTCCTTCCATTCCCCATTTGCTAAGTCATTTTATTATTAGTGAATGTTGAATTTTATTGAATACTATTGAGAAGATAGATTTTTCTTTAATATATGAATATTGTAGATTTTCGATAGATAATCTGATGTTGAACAGTCTAATATTCCTATGAGTATTATATTCATACTATGGCAGATTCGATTTGCTGGTAGTGTTTTATTTAATATTTTTGCTGTACGCATAAGTGATATTCATTTCTGATTTTGTTTTCTTATTCTCTCCTTGTCTGGTTTTGCTACCCAAGTTATACTGATTCACTAAATAAGTCAGGTAGTCATCCCTCTTATAATCTTCCATGAAAAACTTTGCATAAAATAGGGATTATCCTGCTTCTAGTTATAGATGATGGATTGTACACAGATTACACTTTGCTCTTTCTCCAGATCTCACTAAGAATGCTCAGATAAAAATAACTAAATAAACACAGGAGGACAGAATTCAAGAAAAGAGGTTGTCTCAGGTGAGAAATGCCAATAGAGATTTAGAATATTGAAAAATTGTTGAGCAGTCCCTAAGTAGAGAGAAATACACTGAAATTTAATTATCTTTAAAGAGGGAAGCAAACAAGGAGCTAGTAAAATTTGCTTTCCCGGTCCTCAGAAAGGCTTAGGAATTAGAGACACCACTATCCCAGATCTAAGGGATTCCAAAGATGGAGACTTTATTCTCAACTCTATTTTTATCCTCCTACAAAACAAACAAACAAACAAAAAAACTCTTACTAACACTTTTTATTCACTTTTGCCTCCTTAGAGTTATTTTCCTTGTATAGTTCCCTCATAAGTTACTTTTTTCGGTCATCTTTGGTTCAGTCGTTTCAGAACCAAATCTTCATCCTCTCAAGTTGGTAAACATTCGTCTTTTTCTTTTACCTTAAGTCAGGAGGCTTACAAAAAGTTGGTGTTTGTTTTCAGGAGAAAAGCAAACCACAAAACTGCAGGTCATTACTAGGCTTGCATTTGTTTCCTTAATTCCTAGATCTCAGATGTAACTAAAATTCTTTGTGACATTTTTCAAGTATTTTTTCTTAAGGCCATACCTCCTGGCTGTCATTGAGCTTCTGGACTCCAGGGAGAACAGAAATCTTGTGTCTTGTCCACAAATTTCTTTAAATTACAAATTAATGTAGCATTTTGTGCATTGGGCCTGTATCCTTGCATGGTAGCAGTTTCATAGAGTTGGGTAGCAGCATACCATCTTGCATTCTCCTCAGTTTCTACCACTCTCATTATATTCCCATCACTGGGGATGAACATCAGTTATAATTTGTCCTGCCTAATATACCAGGTCCAATTTATGAGCCTGCTCTTGTTCACTCAGCTTCACTGTCTACTGGGCTGTCGGTCACCATCTCTTGGAGGATCCTGGTTGCTGTTGCCACCACTGCATCTGAATCTACCTCAACTTCTAATACCACTGTGAGTCTTGGCTGCCTGTGGAATGCATTATGGGCTCTGGTGTGGCCTGCATTGCTGCTTCCTGACTGGCAGGAGCCACAACAATTCTGGCCATCCTGCTTAACCTAATCAGATATGAAAAGGCTCTGGCTTCTCTCATTACTTCTAGACTCATATAAAGTGTCCCTCAAAAGGGCATGGGATATGGTTTCCTCAGAAGCCACCCAAGGAGCCAGGTGATGCAACCTGGAAGCAAAGGAATTAATGCCTATAGTTAATGTAAATAGAAATCAGTGAGGGGTAGGAGATCTCAGGGAGTTAGCAAATAAATCCCTCTCCTTTCCTTCCTCTGATGTACAGAGGCATAGAAGTTCTGTATGGCTGCCCTGGAGGTGTTTTCTTTGACCAAGCAACCAACTGAGTCTTTTCATGAAGCATGGCCAGCTTGGTAAAACACCACCTGGACTTTGCCCAGCTTCCGATGCCTCTCTTTTCCCTGTGCTGGCTTTGGGATTGCAACTCTCAATAAAGTATTAGCATCTAAGCTTTGCCTCAAACCCTGTTTTCTAGGGAGTCTGGGCTTGACACCTACATCTCCCATTAATGTTATCTGGCTGGCCTGTATAGGCTTTTATATTTTTAACCTCTGCTCCACATTTTCTTCGCTTCTCTTTCATTCTTTCTTCTTGTCATTTAACAATATATTACGTATATCTTTCCAATTTAGAACCTGAAGATCAACCACATTTTTAAAACAATTACGTAGAATTCTTTTGTATAGAAATTATATGATTTTATTTTAATAATTTCTTTCTTTGAAGCGTTTAGAATGCTTCCAATATCACAAATATTCTTGCTAAAGATGCTCTATGGCTAAGTGTGTGTGTGTGTGTATGAAGATAGGTGATAGTTACAGATAGATATTTTTACACGTTGATGACAGTGCCTTTAAACCTTAATTTGTAGTTCGTTACTGTGGCCATCACTAACATGTGTTCACCCAGCAGGATTTTGCTTTTTTCAGAATCTGTTAACACTCTGTATGCATGTTCATCTCACTATAAAAATAGATATTTTGCCTAAGGCAGCACAGGCAATAAAAATTAGAGGAGATATTGATAATGTTCCCTTAATTTCACTCTGCCTTAGACAGCATAGCGACTTACTCCAGTCGACAGTTTTCTATGGCAAAGTGGGAAAGATTTAAATGAAATGCGTTCAAAGACACGCCCAGGTTTACTCTTCCACGTGGAAACTCTCGGACCATCTGGTTTGCTTCTCTGCAGCACCTGGTATATTATTGGCATTGAATAAATGTACTATATTGATAACAGTGGCAAGGTTGTACACACATCTGCCAAAATGATTTGGTCATGACAATACAAATGAATTCATCTGCAGTCATGTTCTTCTTAATAACATTATTTACATGATCAGTGATGTCAGAGAGTACTCACAATCTTAGCTAACGGTAAATATGGCCTTTTTCTCTTTTTCTTCTCTTCCTTTTTTTTTTTTTTTTTTTTTTGCCACTGGTGGTATATGACATAGCAGCTCAAAGATTGCATTTTAGATATTTCTGATTGATGGAAAAGTCTTAATGAACCTCTTTTCAGCAGTGTTATCTATAGAAGAAATAAAGGGTCATCTGAAAAAAATGATACAGGGAAGCTTTTGATCTGTTCTCTAATTCTCAGTGACATCTAGTTGCAGTGAAATCTATAGGCTCCATTTATCAGTGGCCAATATGATAAAGCTTTTAGTTTTGTTAGAGATGTTCCATCTGAACTAAACATTTATACATAGGAGTCTACCTAAATGATTTAATGTCATTTTTAAAGTGTGCGTGCAGACACACCATTAAGAGAGAGGTCTTGGGCTGTATTTCATACAGAAATTAAATTAATTTTGCTCATAGAACAAAGTGCATTCCTTTGAGTCATTTGAATAACATATAAAATATATTCAGGAATTCTCTTCACCTCAGTGGTGGGGAAAAGAAAGATCAGAGCCTGATTTTCAACATAAATTTATTTAACCTGGCCCTCCCAGGGCTGTTCTAACATAAACAGGCTGTAGTTGGTGAATAATGAAGTGCTCTGCAGAGCCCTGTCACATGGACCATTGTGGAAGGACAGAGAATAGGATGTGTGTACACTGTAAATCTGAGAAAAGAAACAGTGGGTATTGTCCTTTTTCATATATCTGTTTCAAATTCTTGGCACATGTAAATTCCATTCAATAGTAAGTTGGTTTATGTTTTAAATCTATCCATTTTGGCACATCAAATGTTTAGTGAGAAGTTTAGTCATAAATATCTTATTGAAATGTTTTACTAAGAAAAATATTAATTGTGCTATTTAAAAAAGTATCTCCGAGGTCATTCCTGTAGTCCAATACTATGGCTGCTTAATATATTGCTCCTACGTTAAAACAGTTGTCTGCCTTTAGATTATCAAGTTTTGAAAATCCCTCTGGCTGTTCCATAAGCACACTGTTTCCAGAATATGTCATATTTAAATTTACATCATTTTTTTCTTTCTCTCTGAAAGAAAAGACATAATGGGTTTTATTATAATTATATTCACAGACTATCCAAGTGCTATTTGGCTGTATATGGACAATATATTCTTGAGTATTAAAGACTCAGCCTTGCAGCACTTCTGTGCCCATAATTCTTATTGATTTCAATGAATATTATGCAGCCACAAGAGCTATGAGATGGATTATTAGCAAATAGAGGGTAGCCCAGTATATGTTGCCGTGCTTTTTGGAAAGAAATCTGCTGTGCATTGTGCTTTCATACTGAGATAAATGAAGCAGAACATTAAGGAATAAGGATAATGAATTAATTACTAATATGTAATTACGTTGAAAAGCCTGTATCAGATTCATGTCTGATTTTAGACAATACGGCATTACTTTTAGGGACAATTTCCGAGATAATAATTCCTTCAGATTGGGTAGTTCAGCACGGGCCCTGAGGTTTGTTGATGTGATATGAGTTCCATTCTCAGGATGCCATCATACTAACTTTCACTATGGCCACTAGTGATCTCCTTGCCAAATCTAATGGATATTTTTCACTATTTGCCCTATTTGATCTTTCCATAGCCACTCCATTCCTCTTGAAATAGACTCTTCCCTAGTTTCCACGACACCACTTTTTCCAACCACTCTGTCTACTTCTCAGGATCCTTTGCAGCAGCATCCTTCTCTGCCCAGCCATACGTAATGGCTCCTCACGGTTTATTCCTAGACCCTCTTCTCACTCTATTTTCTCCCAATAGACTTGATAATGGCTTGGTCATGGCTTTCATTACTGCCAGTAAATAGACACTCACCTTTATTTTTCTTAAGGAAATCTTCTGATTTATTTTCCAACTTTATTCACAAAAATTTATTATTTTGTTGAGGATTATTAATTATTGAGGATTTACTCATTGTAAGGCATTGTGCTATACACTGGAGATGCAATAGGGGGCAAAAAGACAGATGGTCCCTGTTCTCAGGAAACTAATGTCTACAGGAAGAGATACAATCAATCAAATAATCACACAAGCAGTATAATAATTTCAATCAGAGTTAGCCATTTAAAGTTAATGAAACAAAATTCTAAGACAACACATATGCAAAGAAACATACTGATACAAGCTGGGAGATGTAAAAAATGTTTCAGGCAAGGGGCAGAGAAATTGCAAAACCCTAAGATGGGAGAAAGTAGTACGCTTGAAGAAATAAAGGCAGGCTAGTTTGGCTGGAGTTTAAAAAACAAAGGTAAGTGAAGCTAGAAATGAAGGCAAGGGTCAGATCATCCAGGGTTTTTGTTGCTCATGTTAAACATTTAAGTGTTTATTTTTAAGGTACTGGGAAAAAGGAGCTTTTAATTTATTTGCCTGTGATCATTGTACTCATGTTTGCTTGTTCTGTAAAACTACTGAGAGTATTATGAATTTGTGGAGTTCACTTATTAGCTTACTTCAAGGTTTCTTATCAACTTAAAATTAGTAGGATATCAAAAACACAGGGTAAAACTTTGGGATGATCTTTCTCGAGGTTGTTTCTAGTCTGTAGCACCAAATATTTGCTGGATGCGTAAATATGGCATGAAACTCTTTTCCTCATTGTAAGCTGTTTTTTATATGCAGTCAATCCATAGGCGATATTTAATTACTGAGAGTATATGTGTATGCACATATGTAGAGGGTGTAGTTCTGTTGGCAGTGGTAGAGATATTACTAAAAAATGGAACACTCTCAAAAATCCTGATGTAGTTAGAGGTATTTAGCTGGCAGAGTTTAGAAGAATGTAATATTAATTTAACAAAAAGCTAAGGGAAGATGCCTTTAATTTACTAAGGGACTTAATTGTATGCTGCTTGGAAGGATTTCAGAATGAAGCGATAGTTTCTTGATGGTCAAGTGGTGGTAAATGGGATTCCTGGTGGAATTGTGAAGTGCTTCAGACCTCAGAAAATAATTGGATATTTTGATATTCAAAATGAACCTGGGGAAAGGAAAGGTGCCTCAAACCGCCTCAAAATGAAGCCCCACCCATCCATGGGAGCTGGCTGCAAGGAAGAGCTATCTCAGAACTTGACAACTCTGGGGACTTTAAGCATAGTAATAGACATTATGTATAGTCTGTCCCCCAATCAGTATGCAGAAAATGGGGCACAGATCCAAGATTAGGAAAGCATGTACTAATATCTCAAAATCTGAGCATCTACCCTAAAGCAGTAATAGAGAAATGCATGGGTGTCATAGGAGTGAAAAAAAAGTCATACAGCTCACATTGAAATACAAATATGAGGCAAGGCCAATGCTTGGGCAGGGTGGCGCAGCAAAGACTGCTGGTGATGGAGGAGGTATAACTGTGCAGATGTAGAGAATATGTGATTATGTTTATGCATAGTTTGGGTTGTCTGAACAAAAAAACTTGCTAATTCGGTTAAAGGATAATCTTTGGAAGTTAAGAGATGATAAAACGGTAAGAGATGATCTGGAGAGATTTACCTTCCCTGAGGTATGCGTTTACATTTCAAAGAGAGATGAAACCCAGGACCTTGGAAACTTTTCAAAGGTTGTAAACCCAGACTGTTGTCTCATCTTTCCTCTGGAGACATTTATTTCCATTCCAAAGTGTAAGAACACAAAGACCTAGAACTTCTCTAAGAGAATTTGTTTATAGTAGGAAGCAAATATTTTTCTCCCTTTCTTAGGAAGGGAGTGGGACCATATGTATATAAAACCCTCTGATTTATAACCTCTGAGTTAATCTTCTGTAGTGATAGAATCCCCTTTTGTATGTGCAGGCCTGTCCATCTGGCTGTCATTGCATTATCCCAAAAAGTATAATACTCTGATGTGATCTAGAAATCTTATCCCTTACTTTCAACATAATATGAATAAATGTGAATATTGGAAACTTATCAATGACTAAATTTATCATTCCTGAGGGAATGACATTCCTCAGGAATACAATTGCCAGAGGTCTTTTTGGGTAGACTTTTTGAAGGTCTTATGCTAGGTGTCATTGCTGTTTACTCCCCAACTTTGAAAGTGACGGGCCCCTGTCCTTCGGTAACAACCTACCAGCTGGTAGGCAGGGTCTCTGGGAAGGTTTAACTTGATTCCCTCACTCAATTCTCCTTGTTCCAGGACTACAGAGAGATGCTGATGGGCCAGTTACCTGAGTATGTTATCCTGCTCAGAGCCCTCCTAAATCATCTGAAGGAGATTACAGGATTAGAAGATGTAGAAAGGAGATCATGAGAGAGATAACATTAGAAACAAAACGATCATACAAGATGAGGAAAGAAAGAATAGATTAGAACTCAGATTTGCTGATGGAGAAGGGAAACAGCTCAGGTGCTGGGTGTGCATAACCAGGAAAATGACTCATCAAAGATTTCTTATGAGTCATGTCCAGGGGATATTGACTAAATTAGATGTTTATGAGAAGAGTGACTAAAAGGAAAAACACTGCTTGTCCAAGTAAAACTTTTCAAAAAAACTATTCTTTCCTCATTGAATTGTCTTCTCACATTTGTTCAAAATCAACTGACTATAAATGTAAAAGTTTATTTCTGAACTCTCAATTCTATTCCCCTAAGAGAAATACACACACACACACACACACACACAGTCTATCTTTATGCCTGTACCACGATGTACTGATTACGATAGTTCTGTAGTAAGTTTTGAAATCATGACTTGTAAGTCCTCCAACTTTGTTCTTTTTCAAGATTATTTTGGCAATTCTGAGTCTGCTGCATTTCTATATGAATTTTAAGATAAATTTGTCAAGGTCTGTAAAAAAGGTAACTGAAATATTGATAAGAATTACATTCAATCTGTATAACAATTTGGAGAGTATTGCCATCTGAGCAATGTTAAGTCTTCCAATCCAAGACTATGGGATGTTTTTCCATTTATTTAGCTCTTTTTAAATTTCTTTCAATGTTCAGTAGTTTTTGGTGTATAGCTCTTATAGTTATTTTGTTGAATTTATTCATAAACCTTTTATTCTTTTTGGTATTATTGGAAATAGAATTGCTTCCTAATTTCATTTCAGATTATTCATTGCTACTGTATAGAAATAAAATTGGTGATGTATATTGATCTTGTATCCTGCAACCTTGCTGTACTTGTTTATTAGCTCTAATTGTGTCTGTGTGTATTCCTTAGGATTTTCAATATACAAGATTATGACATCTGCAAATAGAGATAATTTTACTTCTTCCTTTCCAATCTAGATATCTTTCTTTTCTTTTTTTTTTTTTGGTTGAACTGCTTTGGCTAGAACCTCTAGGACAATGTTCAATAGAATTGGTGAGAGTGGATATTCTTGTCTTGTTCTAGGATCTTAGGGGAAACATTTGAGACTTTCAACATTAAATATGATGCTAGTGGTGGATTTTTCATAGATGTTCTTTATCAGGTTGAGGAAGTTTAATTCTATTCCTATTTTTTTGAGTGTTTTAATTGTAAAATGGTCTTCAATTTTGTCAAATGCTTTTTCTGCATCTATTGAGATGATCATATGTGTGTGTGTGTGTCTTTACTTTATTCATTAATATGGTGTATTATATAGATTAATATTGAACCAGTCTTGCATTCCTAGAATAAATCCCACTTGGCCACGGTGTATATTATTTTTAATGTTACTAAATGTAGTCTACTAGTATTTTGTTCAGGATTTTGTTGTATATATTCATAAGAGTTATTGTTCTCTATTTTTTTGGGGGGGATGTCTTTTTCTGCTTTAGGGTAATACTGGCCTTACAGAACAAGACGGAAAGTATTTCCCCTTCTTTTATTTTTTGAAGTAGTTTGTGAAGAATTGGTATTAATTATTCTTCAAACATTTGGTAGAATTCATCCATGAATTCCTCTAGTCTTAGACATTTCTTTGTGAGAAGATTTTTGATTGCTAACTCAATCTCTACTTGTTAAAGGTCTATTCACGTTTTCTATTTCTTCTTGAGTCAGTTTGGTATGTTTTGTCTTAGTAGCAATTTGTATGTTTCATCTAAGTTTCTAATTTTCTGGCATAAAATTGTTCATAGTATTCTCTAATAATCATTTTTATTTCTGTAAGATCAATAACGATGTCCCCTTTTTCCTTCCCTATTTAGTAATTTGAGTTTTCTCTTTCTTTTTCTTTGTCAGCCTAGTTAAAGGTTTGTTCATTTTGTTGATCTTTTCCAAGAACCAACTTTTAGTTTTGTTGATTTTCTCTATTGTTTTTCTACTCTCTAATTCATTTGTGTCATCTCTAACCTTATTATCTCCTCTTTTCCCTTCTTTGGGTTTAGTTTTACCTTTTTCTAGTCTCTTAAGCTGAAATATTAGGTTACTGATTTGGGATAAGTCTTCTATTTTTTAATGCAGGCTTCTGCAGCTATACATTTCCTCCTAGGTACTGCTTTAACTGCATCCCACAAGTTTTTACATGTTGTGTCTTCATTTTCATTGACCTAAGATTATTTTCTAATTTCCTTTGTAATTTCTTCTTTGACTCGTTGACTATTTAGCAGTATGTTGTTTCATTTCCAATCTTAGTGAATTTTCCAAGTTTCCATCTTGTATTTATTTCTAATTTCATTACACTGTGGTCAGGAAACTTTATATGATTTCTATCCTCTAAATATATTGAGATTGTTTTATTGCCTAACATATGGTTTATCCTGGAGAATGATCTATATGCACTTGAGAAGAATGTATATTCTGCACTTATTAGCTGGACTGGTCTACAGATATCTCTTAGTTCTAAGTTGTTTATAGTTACGTTCACATCCTCTATTTCCATGTTGATCTTCCTGTCTAGTTGTTGTATCCATTATCAAAAGTGATGTTTTGTAGTCTCCAACTATTGTTGTCCATTTCTTTTTTTGATTTTTCAGTTTTATGTAATGGATTTTGGCACTCTGTTCATAGAAGTATTGTATTAGTTTCCTATGGTTACTGTAACAAATTACCAGGAACCTAGTGACTTAATAAAACGGAAGCAATCTTTCAGTTATGGAGGCCAAAAGTTTGAAATAGTTTGGGCCAAAATCAAGGTTTCCACAGGGCTGTGCTCCCTCCAGAGGTTCTAGAGAAGATTCAATTCCTTGCCTTTTTCAGTTTTTGGTGACTTCTGGCATTTCTTGGTTTGTGGCCATATCACTCCAATCTTCAAGGCCAGTATCTTCAAATCTCTTTGGTCTATTTTCACAGTTCTTTCTCCTCTATTTGTGTCAGGTCTCCCTCTGCCTCCTTCTTGTAAGAAATACATGTGATTTCATTGAGGAAACACTCGTGTCATCCAGGATAATCTTCCTATCTGAAGATCTATAAATTAGTCACATCTGCAAAGATACTTCTTTTGCCATATAAGGTAAAATTCACAGGTTATATAGATTAGGGCTTAGATATCTTTGGGTGGTGCATTTTTCAATAGACCACAAACATATATAGATGTTCTAACTTCTTGATGGAATGACCTTTTTATCATTATAAAGTGTTACTGTTTGTCTCTAATAACACTTTATACTTAAAGTCTATGTCTATTTTGTGTGATATCAGTATAGCCACTCCAGCTCTCTTTTGTAGTTTTTTGCATAGTATATTATTTTTATCCTTTTTGTTTGCATCCTTTAGATACAAAGACACAAATAGTTCAGTAATATCTTCATGTCTCCTTCCTTTTGTAGGATATTTTTGCTAGATATAGAATTTTTGTTTGACAGTTACCCTCTACCTCCCCCCCCACACACACTTTAACTGTGTCATCCCATTGTCTTCTGGCCTCCATGGTTTCTGATGACAAATCTACTATTAATTTTATTTAGGATCCTTGTATGTGATGGGTCACTTCTCTTTTGCTGATTTCAAGGTTATTTCTTTGTCTTGGCTTTAGGTAGTTTGATATATCTTGGTATGTGTCTCTTTGAATTTATCCTACTTAGAAATTTTTGAGCTTTTTGGATTTCTAGATTCACATATTTCATTAAATTTGAGAAGGTTTTGGCTATTATTTCCAGATAGTTTTTCTACCCCTTTCTCTCCTCTCTTTGTGGAACTCCCATTATAAGTATGTTGGTATACTTGATGGTGTCTAATAGGGTTCCGAGGCTCTGTTCATTTTTCTTCTTTTTTTAAATTTCTGTTCCTAACACTAGATTATCTCAATGGACTTATCTTTAAGTTTGCTGATTTTTTCTTCTGCTTATTTAAATCTTCTATTGGGCCCCTCTAGTGAACTTTTTACTTTAGTGATAGTATTTTTCAGCTCCAAAATTTCTATTTCATTATTTTTTGTAATTTCTGTCTTTTTATTTATAATCACTGTATGGTTAGACATCATTCTCATACCTTCCCTATTTCTTTGAACATATTTAAAATTTCTTATTTAAAGTCTTTGTCTAATAATTCCAATGTTTGGGCTTCCTTAGGGACAGATTTTATTGACTGCAGTTTTTTTTTTTTTTCTTTTCGTGCATTGTCCTTTGTTTATTTGTATCTCTTTATAATTTTTTATTGAAAACTGAATATTTTAATAATATTCTGTGGCAACTCTGGAAATCAGACTTCCCTCTCCTTTCTCCATGGCCTGTTGTTGTTTCTGTTTGTTGTTGATGGTGCTGCTGTTTATTTGTTTCATGACTTTTCTGAAGTAATTCTACAAAATCAGTATTCTTTTCATGTATGGCCATTGAAGTCTCTGATGGGTTAACTTATTAGTCAGCTAATGATTGACAGAAATTTCCTTAAATGCCTGGAACCAATAAATCTCCCAGCTTTTACCTTTACCTAGGAGCTCAGTGTGCATGTCCTGGCACACAATCAATGATCATGCAGTCAGTTTACAACTCCACCTTAGCCCTTACTTCCTGCTTGCACAGAACCTCAGTATCATTCAGATGTGACAGTTTAGGGCCTCCTCTGGTTTTTCCTGGGCGTGCACACAGCTGTGAACATGAGCATGGCATTCTAGATTCCCAGGATTATTCCCAGCTTTTCAAATCCACCTATGGACATCTCATTCCCAGCTTTTCCTTTTACCATTTTGGCCAGGTTGTTTTCCTCAACTGTTATCACCACTGCAACTTTCTGCAATGTTTAACAATTGCTATTGATTCTTTTTGACAAACACCCACAGGGAAAATGCTGTTTTCCCTAGAAAAGCTCTGAGTCAGGTCAAATAAAGAGATGTTTTGCACGTGGGATTTTCCGGGGAACTTCCAGACAGATCAAACAATGACAGTTATCTGGGAAATGGGCTTTGGAGTTGCTCCAAACCCATTCTGCCCCTTCCACACATTGCTATACTTCTAGTTTTTATGGAGATTGTGGGATTATTGGTTTACAAAGGAAACACAGGATTGGAGAGAGGTTGATGGTATTAAGGCAAGTTAAAATATCACGAAGCTTCCTTTACTTACCAAGATTCCACCATTTTTCTCACACAAACACTACCTGTATTATTGAAAGCTTTTGCTTAATTTCAAGAGTTCTAAAAAAGTTAATTTCGACAATTTTGCCAGTGTTGTTCTTGCTTTTATGTAGGAGAGGGTTTTGGAAGGTCCTTACACCACCATTCCTGATGATATCAACCACACCGAATTCTTCATAGTCTACATTGATGGTGAAGTTTATTTGTACAAGTAGTTGATAGCAAATGCCTCAAAGGTTTCTCCTTGATTGAAGGAAACCACGTTTTTAACAAAAAACTGTATTCAGATAATTTTATTTCTTAAAATGTTATTTCAAAATGTGAGAATTGTTTAAATCTTTAACATATAAAATGTTGACATTTCTTATGATAATGCAGGTGGATTTTTAATTTTATTGTATTGCGCTTTTTCACATTAAATATTTAAGGTAATGATGATTTTCCTTAAGCATACACAGATGTTGCTGCATGAACCTTCATAATCTTTCTTTAAGATTCAAATTATAACGCTGACTAGACATCACTAGTGAATTTTTCCAAAATTGAATTTTTGCTCTAAATTCATAAGCTTTGCAACACACACATATTTTGCATATGTGTGCATGTATGAGTATACATATGTGTGTTCATAATGATAGATATAGATAACAGATATAAACATGTGTGTATGTATACATATGTATATATGTGTGTGTGCACACACACATAAACATACATGTTCATATTGCCCTTATATTCAAGTTCTAATAAATAACACTTAAATAAGACATTTTTTTAAATCCAAAACTACCCTTCAAACAATCTGTAAAGTATGACTTTTTCACAGATTTTTTTTCGTTGTTTAGCTCATAAACTTCAGACAAACTTGTTTTTTCTGTATTAAACAATAGAGTGAAGCATGTGATTTCAATTATTTCCCTAAAGATGAAAACATAGAAGACTCTAGGACTTTGGATTTTATTAGATTCACTAATGTGATATCATTTTAATTAAATTTCTGGTCTATAGGCAAGTTTTGCATAGGAGTGCCAGCTTCTCTGTGAATAAAAATATATTATTGAAATCTTAGAATTTTCAACAAATTCCTTATGTAAAACTTTATACCTTTCTATCACTTAAGGTACAATATCCATTTTGTAATTACATGTGCTATGCATTTTGCAAATGTGTTATTTGTTTTCATGAATTTATTTACAACTTTGAATAGCCCATTCCCTATATTTTGTTTTATTGCTTATTTGCAGAACAAATAATATTCATTCAAGTATTTGTTTTCAAATATTCTAAGAGTCAATATTAGAGGGCACAATTAGATCTGTATAGTTATCAATCTGCAGTGAACTTTTATTTAAAATTGTTCTGTATTACTGTTGTCTCTGTGGCATCTGCCATCTTACCAGTGTGTCTGCCAAATATATTATTCAAAGTGGTGCTTTTTCTGTTTCCTCACCCAAATTTTTATTGATAAAGTAAAAAACTCATTCATTAGTAAGTTGCTTCTGAATTAATAATTAGACTGCTTTAGATGGTTTAATGGGAATGCCAGGAGAGTTCCTATGTGTTGTACCCAATAAAGAGCTTTCTCCAGTGATGGGTACTATGCAGAGCTGTGTGGGCCATGATGATAATTAGTGCATTCAGAAAATTCATAGAAAGGTCATGTAAAGATAGTCTTCGAATATATATTCAACAACAGTCCAATTCATGGTAAAGCAGTCTTGTCCTGCACGTAAGATTTCTCTGCGTACAAAGATTGAAAACTAATAGATAAATAAAGATATATCTGGTGAACACTATCCATAATAATACTCATGTAGTTATATTAAAGAGGAAAAAAACTTTAGAGCAAAAGCATTAGTGGAAATAAAAAGTATGAATAAGGAGAGTCAATACATAATAAGAGGTTTGATTTAACAGGAAGACACAATAATTTTATATTTTAATGGTGACATAACATTGGCCAAAAATATACAAAGCAAATAGTGACAGAATTACAAGATTACATTGTTCCAATTAGAACAATCTATAATAATAGAGTTCACACATATGGAAACAATTTTTAATATAGAGTTAGCATTACAAAACAATGCAGAAAGATAGATTTCTCAATAAATGATGGTGAAAAAATTGGTTATTTATATAAACAGGGAATTATCTCCCTCTCTTATAAGATATACGAAACTAAATTCCAGATTAGTTAACACTTTAGTATATAATGCCTATGTGAACTTAGGTTAGGGAAGGTTTTAATAAACAAGATGTGAAATTGCATACCATATGGAAAAAATATAAGTACATTCAAATTAAGACTTTATTTTGTAAAAGATCTCATACCTAGAGTGAAAGGACATGCCATAAAATGAATATTTTACAATATATAATTGGAACAGAATTAGTATCCAGAATATATTTAAACAAAACCTTCAATTCAATAAAGCAAAAAGGCAAACAAACTGAGAGGAAAAGAAGGCCAAAAATTTAAATAGACTTTTCATAGAAGATGAAACATTAATGATCATTAAAAATAGGAAAAGATACTCGGTGTCATTTGTAATCACAAAAATGCAAACTCAAACCACAAAAGATTCATTTACTACCTATGCAAAAGAAAAAAAAAAACACAAAGTCATCATATCAAGTGTTTTCCAACCATGCTGGAAAATAAATCAACACCTAGATTTATACTCTAGAGAAACCGTTGTGACTGTAAATCAGGAGACATGTACAAGAGCATTCATAGAAACACTGCTGAGCAAAAATCAAAGTATTAGACCCAACCCAAATGTCCATTGGCAGTAGAATGGATTAACTGTAACTTATTCATATAACAGGATACTCTATAACAGTTAAAAAGTTAAAATTCATAAACTAAACTTATATTCAGCAACATCAATAAATCCCAGAAACCTAATGTTAAATGTAGAAACAAGTCTTCAAATGATATTTGCCATTTGATCCCTTTTGTATAAAGTTTTACCTTGTAGGATAGGTTGCATTTTGCTAGACCAGGTAGGAGAAATGAGTATTTCATAAGGAGAAAACAGCGAGCAAAAAGAGACAGAAAAGTATAGAGCATATTTGGGGAATGGTAAGTGCAATTGTTATCTGGGCAGATGTCGACAAAGTTTTTCTGTAAAAGGCTACATAATAAATATTTTAGGCTTTGTGGGCTATAGGGACTCTGTGGCACTACTCAACTCTACCATCATAGTGCAAAAAAAGTTACACATGATATGTAGAGTAATGGGCATGGTAGGTAAAACTGTATTTACAAAAACAGATGGACAGCTGGATTTGGCCCTTGGATTATAATGTCCAAACCCTGTGCTAGGGTATGGACTGTCTAAAGATTGGAGGGTTTTGTGAGATATGATATTCCTCTTATCTTTTGGAAAATAAATCCCCTTTCTTGATGTATTTTTCCCTCGAGGAAATCGCTACAAAAGCCAGCAGTGGTCATGAGGACTCTTCTGGAGTGGCTTCTGGAGCCAGACTTCTGAGTGAGGGCTTATTCTAACACACTGTAGTTTTGAAAAAATTCACATTTACTGTTCCATTCTCCTTCATGAACTTGGCCCAGGATGAGTCTCTGACACATAATAGAGTAACAAGTAAAAGACTTTTCATTATTAGAGACCACGGTTTTAATCTTGTGACTGACTTTGCTATGCTGAGAGTGTGGACATATTGCTTTCATTTAGAAGTCTGAAATTATTCCTTCCGTAAAATCTTCTTTTCTTGTTTTTTTTTGGCACGAGATTCTGGGAGATTGGCCACGTTGTTAGAAAGTATACAGATTGAGTGGAAAAAGAAAAGTCCACATATCGGGGTGCTGTATTCTAAAACAGAGTGAGTCTTGGCAGAATCAGTCTCAGGAACCACATGAGACAGTCCTACTTAGAGATAAGTGTATCTACTAATGCTATGTGAACATTCATGCCTTAAATTGGAGCTAATTCCTTACACTGAGCCTCCCATACTTGACTGCAAATGGTTATATTTATGAATTAAAAATAAATGTGGACTCCACAGAATCAAAGATTATGCTTAGGGGCCGGCTCCATGGCTTAGCGGTTAGGTGCGCGCGCTCTGATGCTGGCGGCCCGGGTTCGGATCCCGGGCACGCCCCAAGGCACCACTTCTCCGTCCAACCCGAGGCCGAGTCCCACGTACAGCAACTAGAAGGATGTGAACCTACGACATACGGCTATCTACTGGGGCTTTGGGGGGAAAAAATGAATAAATAAAATCTTTAAAAAAAAAAAAAAAACAAAGATTATGCTTAATCTTTGATTAAGTTTAGGGATACTGTTTCATTATTTTGCCTGCGTTCTGCAGATACTTGTTAGGATGTCAACAATATGGAATATGGGTTTGTGGATTATCACGGGACATTTTTACATAATATTAGCAATTGTAAAATTACCTTATTTCCATTTTGAACAATATGATGCCAACTTGTTATCTCAAGCAATAATAAGCCTAAGAGGAAATTAACTGGATGCAACAATAATGAAAAACATGGCTAATGGTTATTGGATTTTTTATATTATTTATTTGAATGCTTTACTATAATTGATTAGAATGTCAAAGGACTATAATTTGCATAGACATACCAACCAAGAAAACAAATTGAGATAACAATTGTAACATTGAAATGTGATGATTGTACATTTGTCTGATGAATTTAGCTTGTAAATACTTCTCACGGTGTATTCAGTATACTTAGCCACCATGCAAATGTCATTTTCAGACATATGAATAAGCCTGTTTTAAATATTGGGGCTTTTAGAAATACAAGCCATCATATTAGTGCTCTGGAAGAAAACAGGTGGGAGTGTGTAGCACTGGGCAAATAGCTCTTAAAATTATGTCAAGAGAATGAGCGTGGCGGGCCCAGCATTACCTGTCACTTCCATTAACAAATACATCGAAACAATACAAATTTTTAAAAATTCCAAAGAGTTTTTGTATCATTTGAAGATGAAGACTATCACATTTGTCTCTTTTATAGTTCAAATTCTGAAACTGTGTTTATATTTTATTTAATAACTGTTGATTCTTTAGCAAATTGGCAGATAGCACAAATCCAAGTACTGAGTAAAAAAATAATTGTTAATTCAACAATTACTTTCTTTTAAACTCAGTGAAAGTTATGAATATAAGTTTTTTATTTTGAAGTCAATGTAAATGTAAAAGAATTGGTTTTAATGTGCTTTCGTACTTACAGTGTCTTAAGTCAGCATGCTTATATTTAATCAAAGCCCTGAATAAAAGTTTTGCTACCACTGTCAAGATCTTTTTGTTCGTTTACACTTGGACCAGAAATGGTTCATTTGGATGACCTAATATTTTCATATGATCTTTAATTTATGATGACAGCTAGTATTTATTTAAGTGGCCACTAGATGGCAGACCTAACACTAAACAGAATTTAGGAACAAAGTAAATTTCCCAAGTAGCTTGAATCACAGAGCAGAGCAATGTTTTATTTCAAGCCTAGCTTAGCTTCTCAGCCTAAGCACTCTCTCTAGTTTTAGGGGGACATGATAATGAAGGTGACCTAAGATTTTTACATTCATGTAAGATTTTAACAGTTTACAAATTTATTTTCCTTCTCACAATAATCTTTTGAGACTGATAAGCACTGCCATATTTTACAGGAAAACATGGGTTTTCCTGGGGCATATGGCAAAGATTATTTTTTAGAGGACTACCAGGAGATAACTTTGAAGAATTTTGCTTGAGGGCTGCAGAATTTAATTATACTATTGTTTGAGATGATTCTGAGATAACTGTTGGTTCCGTATCTGGTATATATTTTCTGCTCATGCCCTCACCTTTAGGTTTCCCAAAGAAGTTCAATCCCTCTAGGAGACTGCAGAATCAGTTAGAGCTACAAAACCATTCTCTCCTCAGTGATACTGACCTCTAACTTCTTGATTTTCTCTTGCCTTTTGGATTCTGGAACAGAGTTATCTTTACCCAGCTTCCTGCTATTTCATCTTTGGTGTTCATTGAAACCTTCCATTGCCATCACTTAAATAGCCTCTTGATTTCTGATTTGAGCACTGGGCTCCAGCTCATTTTCAGCTTTTGAAAATAGGCCAGTGGTTTTCTAAAGAACCAATAGGAATCATTTGCAGAAATCAGAAGCTTATGTATGTGTGTGCACACACTCTTCCAGACAAGCAAAAGTGCTATGATTGCCAAGGCTGCTAATTGGCAGCATAAAGCCATAAGATACAGACATTTGGTCAGAATCTCTAAGATTCAGAACTAACACTTTTATGTTCTGAAAGAAAATTTATTTTTTGGTAAATGGTAATGGATCTAAGAGCACCTAGGATAGAAAAAAATGTGAGGCTGGCACATCTACTATTCAACTCATCCTTCTTATTCAAATCAGAAGTTTATGCTGTCACCATAAAATACCCTGACCACAGGTTACGTTTTTAATAATAGAGGGTTAATTTAAAAGTTGCCTTTCATACTTAGAACCTTATAATGATGTGAACAGCAAGATGTGCTTATGTGAAAAGTTTAGATTACAAGAGTTTTGTATTTCCTCTCCGTTATTACCAAAGCAATATAAGTTCACTGTAGAAAAACAAAAATACAAATGAAAAATTAAAAAAAAAAAGTCCCAAACCTAGAGATCCCCTTTGTGACCACCTTTGTGAATATCCTTTCCGAGCTTGAAATTTTATTTATTTAATTTTAAATTGAACAATTGATATTTGAAATAACTATAGATTCACGTGCTTTTGTAAAAAATAATATGGTGAGATCCCATGTGCCCTTTACCAGTTTCATCCAATGGTAACATCTTACAAAACTATAGTACAATATCATTAACCAGGATGTTGACATTGATATAGGCAAGACACAGAACATTTCCATCATCACAAATATCCCTCCTGTTGCCTTTTATAACCACACATACTTTCCTCCCACCCCCATCCCCTCCTTAACCAGCAACAAACACTAATCTGTTCTCTATTTCTACAATTTTGCCATTTGAAGAATGTTATGTAAATGGAATCATACAGAATGTAACCTTTTGGGATTGGCTTTTTTCACTCAGCATAATTCTCTGTAGATTCCTCCAGATTCTTGCATCCATCAATAGTTTAATCCTTTTTATTGCTAAGTGGGATTCCATGGTACAGATGGAACATAGTTTGTGTAACCATTCACCCATTAAAGTACATCTGGGTGTTTCTAGTTTGGGGCTGTTATGAATTAAGCTGCTATAAACATTCATATATAGGTTTTTGTGTGAACATAGCTTTTCATTTCTCTGGGATAAATTCCAAGGAGTACAATTGCTGGGTCATGTAGTAGTTACATGTTTTGTTTTTTAAAGAAAGTGTGCAAATGTTTTCCAGAGTGGCTGTACCATTTTACATTCCTATTAGCAATGTACGAGTGGTCCAGTTTCTCTGTGTCATCAGCAGCATTTGATGCTGTTACTATTATTTATTTTAGCCATTCTTATAGATGTGTAGTGATATTTCATTGTGGTTTTACTTTGCAATTCCCTGACAGCTGAAGATGATGAACATATTTTTATGTGTTTATTAGTCATCTGTATATTCTCTAGTGAAATGTCAGCTCATGTCTTTTCCCCATTTTCTAATTGGATTGTTTGTTTTCAGTGTTGGATTTCGAGAGTTCTTTATATATTCTAGATACTAGTCCTTTGCTAGTAATGTGGTTTGAAAATATTGCAAACCTTTTTCTTTTTCTAACTTGCAGAATATGTAATATGTATATATTTTCATTCCAAGGTTTTTAGTTGTACATTGTACTTAGCAAGAGAAATAGAAAAAAGTGTGCCTACTCTATTTTCCCAGAAGTGGAAGTCTTGAAAATAAATTTTTATTTTACAAAAGAGATGCTAGTTTACATTAAGTTTTTCTAATATTGTGTTTACATGCATAAGCTGAAAAACAGGATTCAAAGTTAAGTACAAATGCAAAGAAGGTTACAAAAAACTGTGGGATCTTTGCATCAATGTTTCTAGTATTATATATTCAAATATATAATTGTTAGCTAGGCATAAACATTTCTTCATTGAAATATGCCTGCCTTAAATTAAAATTTTATCAGCAATCAAATTTTTACATTTTTAAAAAGAAATTAATAATGGAAAATATTTCTGTACTTATTTTACAAGTAGTTGAGACGTTTAGATTATGCATAGATTTTGAATTATCTGTGTTTTAAAGACCCTTTTTATCAAAATGACCTACTTCTAACTATATCTTTGGTAAATCATAAAATATTTAAAATATGTATATAGGCAGTCAGTAGACATAATTCATATTCATATGAAGGGTTTATTTGTTTTTCTGTATGTTAACGTTTTTAGCATAAAATAATTGCTAGGGTTTGTAATTACAATGGTAACACTCTGCAGTCTAGCGCTAGCAATATATTGCAAAGCTCATTTAAAGAAAAATCATTAAAGGAATCATTCCTTTTATAATTTGGTGAGAATTCAAAAAGAGAAGTTGTAATGGTTTCCTTTTCCTCCCAAAATTTGATATTTCCTTCCCTGGAAAATAAATCCCTCCAAAAATGCAGTGTTATTCTTAAAAACCAAATTTTAAAAAAAGTTCTGGTTTTCTGTTGGGTTTTAGATATATTCTTCTACTTATTTATTCAAACGTAGTGAATCAAATTGGTTCTTAATTTTTAAAAGAGTCAGCTATCCTTTTTTTTTTCTTGCTCCTAATATTAAAATAATCCAGGAGATTTGGAAAATTCTATATTGATTTATTTTCTTCCAGTTTATGTAAACTGTTTTTACATATTTGTTTTTAATTATATTGTAATATACATAATATTTAATGATAATAAATGTGATAATGTTTTAAATATATTTGTATTTCATGACAATAAAGAGGTTAGGAAAAGTTAAAAACTTTTAGTTTTCTGGTACACTTCCCAAAGACATTCAGATTTTAAGCAGTAACTGGTTAGATTTAGGTTGTGCGTAGGTGTATATTTATTCTGCATTGTGAGTTTTATATGGATGTAAGACTTTTAGAAAATTATACGTTACTGTCTGATCTCTCCTTTGCTCAGTTCTGGAAGTTCAAGAGTTCCTTTTAAGTAAGAACACCTTTTTTTTCATAAGAAACTATTTGCAGTTTTTGAAGACTCCAGTGTTTTAAAAATATTTCATATACGTAAGGTCGGAACAGGGTTTATGTAAGCCTCCATTTTTATATCTAGATGATTGTTTTCAGAAGCATTCTTCTTGTCTTTACTTTCAGACCATTATCTGTCACATTTCCTTAAGAATCTCTTTTCTTCTTCATCCAACTGTATATACACTCCTTTGTAAACACACACACACACACACGCAGATGCACACACACACACCAAGCTACTGAACTTGTATTAAAGCTAATGCAATAGCCACAGAGAAATATCTCTGCAGATTTCTTTACAATTATAATGATCATCACCACTTACGTTTCCTGAAGTCCTTAAAATGAAACTGTTCACATTTTATGATTAATCTCCAGCTGATTGTGATAGAGAAATTACCTAATTAGAAAAGCTGAATGGAACTTCAAAGAATTCTTGAGCTCATCCCTTTGTTAGACTATTGTAGAGTTGTCAGCATAGATAATTTTGAAAGTCTACTGTCCCCTGGGGTCAGTGTCATCCTAGGTTTAATCCATGCTAATTCTTTTGTTATTAGACACTTTCATAAGCAATTTCTGAAAAAACGTCATTTTTCAGTTCTTTAAACAAATATTTCTAATAAATCCTGAGTGTTACCATCAGTTAAGGCCAATACCTGGGAGATAAGATAGAGAGATTAGCTAACTAATACCATATTGCCTCCAGTGTTACTGGTCAGTTCAGAACTCTGACATAACAAAATCCTGTTTATTTGCAGCACATTCCTTCTGTTGATAGCAGATGTCTCCAGCAGATCTCTCAAGCTCCTCCCCTTTGTTGTCTGTGCTTGTTGCCCCAAAAGCAACCCTGCTCCCTGGCTTTTTGAAGGTACCCACAAGACTAGCCATCCATCCCTACCTATTCAGTTTCTGATGATACCCCTATCTTCTAAATGAATATCCCTACACCACATTCAACTGCCTTAACTTGACCTTATTTTCCTTGACGTGATCTTTTCTCTTAATGGAAGTTGCTCATTCTAATCCTCATATTCTACATTCTTCTCCTGTTATTCTGCTTATTCTACCTTTTAGTTATAAAGGAAAAGAAGAACTCACAATCCTTGCATGATGTTCTGGAAGAAGCATGAGTATGAGCAAGTCACTTAACTTCTCAGAACCTCAGCTGTGGAGGGTGTGTGTATATGTGTGTGTTGATTTTGTGGGGCTGGAATAACAGCTATCACAAGGGTCATTGTGGGAGTGAAATAAGATAGCACATAGCATCTAGCACAGGGAATGGAAACTGGTATACAATAAGCTCTCAGTAAAAATGAAATCCTTTACTTCGTTTCTCAATCTTTGAGGCAATGGTACTCCAATTAACACTGACATATGTTTTATTTGACTCAGTGCTCTCGGCCAAGCATTGCTACTGCTTGTTTGTGTAACTTTAGGCAAATCACTTAAATTCACAGCTTGAATTTCTCATTTGTTAAATGAGAATGTAACAAAGTGCAAGTTTTCTATTAGGACTGCATTGATGAGCAAAGGAGATAATATACATGAATGTACTTTTTAACATATAGAACACCATATAAATGTATAAATACAATTAAAATTATAAAAGTGTAATTGCACCTACCTTCTATGGAATGCCTACTGTGTGCTAAATGCAGTGCTGGTGTTTTGCATGTGGGAGCTTAAATCTTGATAATAACTTGTTCATTTATCAGTTATTATGTAACAAGCCATCATGAAACTTAGTGGCTTAAAGTAACAATTTATTATTATCTCACACAGTTCTGGGAATTGACTGGGCTGAGCTAGGAGATGCTTGTTTGGGTTTTCTCATGTGGTTGTAGTCAGATGATACCTGAAGCCTGTACCTGAAGCCATCTGTATTAGTTTCCTACAGCTGTTGTAACAAAGTTCCACCAACTCAGTGGCTTAAAACAACAGAAATGTGTCACAATTCTAGATGCTAGAAGTTGCAAATCAAGGTGTCAGCAGTGCCATGTTTCCTCCAAAGTCTCTCAGGAAGAATTCTTCCTTGCCTCTTTCAGTTTCTGATGATTGCCGTCAATCCTTGGTGTTCCTTGTCTTTTGCATCACTCCAGTCCTGCCTCTGTTGTCACATGACTTTCTCCCTTTGTGTCTGTGCATGTGTGTCCAATTTCCCTCTTCTTTTTTTTTTTGTGAAGAAGTTTAGCCCTGAGCTAACATCAGATACCAATCTTCCTCTTTTTGCTGAAGAAGACTGGCCCTGGGCTAACATCCGTGCTCATCTTCCTCTACTTTATATGGGATGCTGCCACAGCATGGCCTGACAAGTGGTGCATCTGTGCGCGCGTGTGATCCAAACCTATGAGCCCTGGGCTGCCACAGTGAAGCACGCACACTTAACTGCTATGCCACCAGGCCGGCCCAATTTCCCTCTTCTTATAAGGATATGAGTCATATTGAATTCAGGACTCACCCTAATTCAATATGACCTCGTCTTAATTTGATTATATCTATGAAAACCCTGTTTCCAAATAAGGTCACATTCACAGGTACCAGTTTTAGGACCTGCACTTATCTTTTTGAGGAACACAATTCAACCCACTACTCTATCTGAAGGCTCAACTGGTCTGGCTGTCTAAGATGGCTTCTCCGCTCCCAGGTCTGGCATCTCTTTCTGTGTAATTAGATCAGGCTTCCTCACAGTAGAGCAGTATAACAGTAGTCCAAAGTCTTACCTGGTGGCTGGCATCCTTCAGAGCAAGATTCCAAGGGACCCGAGAGAAGTCACAAGGTGTCTTGTAACCTAGCCTCAGATCATACAGCACCACTACCATTGAATTCTATGGGTCAAAAGCAAGTCACATTGTCAGGCCATATTCAAGGGGATGGGACTACGCCAGGGTGTGAATATCAGGAAGGGCCTGGAGGGTCATTTTGGGAGACTAGCTACCACACATAAGGCTATTATCTTTGTTTTAGAGATGAGATATGGAAACTCAAGGATTAAACAAAATGTCAGTTATGACACAGTTAATAACTGGTTCAACTGAGACTTGTCTGCCTGTCTTCAAAAGCTTTGCTCTTTCTACTGACCTGTGTCTCCCCATTTATTACCAATGTACTTCTAGCACCGTCTCCCCACATCTTCCAATCTCAAAGTTTCTTCCAACCTCCTGAGTGACTTCAAATGTGGCTCAAATTCTCTTTACCTGGCTGTTACTTTTGTTAGAGTCATATCTTATTGACCACTTTTACCTTGGTTTTAGTCAGGGGGACTTAGAGGATTACAGTGAACCTTCTCTCTTCTGCCAGTTCAGCAGGATCCTTGCTTGATTTCACTTTTTTTTAGTTTAGTGTGATTTGAATTCTATCCTTCAAGATTTTGACCTCTTAAACTTTTTTTGAGCTTTATTGAGGTATAATTGATATACAAAATATTACATTTTGATAAGTTTGGACATATGCATACACCTGTGATACCATCACCACAATCAAGATACTAAACTTATCCATCACCCTCAAAAATTTCCTTGTGTTCTTTTGTTTTTTTTTGTGTATGTGCTTGTGCGTGTGTGTGGTAAGAACGCTTAACATGAGAACTATCCTTTTAACATATTTGAAAGTACATAATACCATATTAACTATAGGTATTTCTATGAGCATACCATTTAGACATGATAATCAATTTCATGAAGATTGCTTCAGTCTTGTAGAAATTGAGTTGTCATCACATAGAAAACTTCTAAAGTCCTCTGTATTGTTTGAAAGGACAGCTACAAATCATGCTGGGGAGGAGTACTCATTCAATTTTCTAGGAGTCATGAAGGAGCACTTTTAATATATAACTTCTTTTATATATCGACTGTCTTTTTTTTTTTTTTTTGGTGAGGAAGATCAGCCCTGAGCTGACATCCATGCTAATCCTCCTGGTTTTTTTTGCTGAGGAAGACTGGCTCTGAGCGAACATCCATCGCCAATTCTCCTCCTTTTTTTTTTTCCCCAAAGCCCCAGTAGATAGTTGTATGTCATAGTTGCACATCCTTCTAGTTGCTGTATGTGGGATGCGGCCTCAGCATGGCCGGAGAAGCGGTGCGTCAGTGTGCACCTGGGATCTGAACCCAAGCCGCCAGTAGCGGAGCGCGCACTCTTAACCACGGGGCTGGTCCAATATATCCACTGTCTTTTAAAGTTTGAATTTTCTTTCTTGAAAAAAGGATTGTCAAATTACCAAACCACCTGACTTGTAGCTTAAGTTTTTATTATTAAGAAATAATTCATACTACAGTAAAAGTAAAAAGAATGTATTTTGTGTGCAAAGGGTGAATGTATTAATAACTTTCTATTCGTAACAGAATTTTAAAAAAGATGAATGGAAATTGTTTTTCTATGTACTTGTATATAAATAAACATTTCCTGTTGCCCACACACACACAAAAACAATTCCCCATTTCTCCCGTCCCCCTAGCCCTTGGCAACCACCATTCTATTCTCTGCTTCTGTAAGTTTGACTATTTTAGATACCTCATATAAGCGGAATCATGCAATATTTGTCCTTCTGTGACTGGCTGATTTCACTTAGAATAATGTCCTCTAGGCTCATCCATGTTGTCACAAATGGTAGGATTTCCTTCTTTTTTAAGGCTGAATAATATTCCATTATTCCCTTCTGTTCCATATATATATGTGTATATATACATGTTACATACATGTATATACATGTGCTGCATTTTCTTTATCCATTCATTTGTTGATGGACACTTGGGTTGTTTCTATATCTTAGCTATTGTACATAATGATGCAATGAACATGGGGTTGCAGATGTCTATTCCAGATCCAGATTTCAATTCTTTTGGATTTGTACCCAAAAATGGGATTGCTGCATCATATGGTAGTTCTTTATTTGATCTTAAGCTTCCTTCCTTCCACTTCTCCTTCTCCATTACTCTTAAGTAGACCTCTGCTCTGCCCCTTGGCTGTGCCTTCCAGCACCTTATTCCCTCTTTTAGAAAAGTGGTCTCCAAATGTGCTCTTTCCTCTGTGCTTAGACTCCTTTACACCTTCAATTTTGCTACAAAAAACTACACCAATATCTTAACTGACTACTTTCTCAAATTTGTTCAACTTGGCTGGAGAAAGTCTAATTTAGTAATGTAGTGAGTATCTATGTCCAGAAACTATAATTACACTAAAAAACAAAGAATATTTAAAACAATGCTCTTGTCTTCAAAGAGCTCAAAGTCCAATCATAAAGATAGGGGACTACTTTCTAATATCAATGGTACTCTATAATAGACATCTGTAAAAAAGGACGTGGATCCACATTGTATTCGTATCAGCCATGCCCTCAGTCATTTCATGTAATCCTTTCATTCATTGCCTATTGATTCTCTACTGTACTCTCAATATGAGGATTCAAAATTATTTCATTTATATCAAGTCCCCAGTTCCACATACTCCTTCTATCTTAGTTCTACTTTTAAACCCAAGTAATCCCAATATAAGCCCTAACAGCTTCCTTTTTTCACATCAACGTTTCTCTATTTTTGTCACCAGTTCTCTCTTCTTTCCCTTGTAATTCAGAGGAAAAAGTGTATCTTGTTTTATTTGTAATGAACTTTACCTCAGATGCTCTCAACACATCACTCCTGCCTAATACAGTATTGTTTAATCCAATATTCCCACTCTTAGCATCTTTACACACTGGTTCCTCACTGGCTCCTGCTCATTTATTTACCAAAACCTTACTTATCTGTGATCCTGAAAATAAAACCTTCCACTATTTCTAGCATTGAAGGTTTAACTTGTCTAAAACAGATCCTCTGCAGCCTGGCTTCCGGTAAAACTCTGTTGGCTACAGCCCATTGCTAAGGCCATCACTCCTGGTTAACTGCAATCTTAGACTCAGTCTCTCTTCTCTCACAGCAGGAGAGACTCATGCTTCCTCAACTATGAGTACTGATTGGTGAAAATTGCTGCTAGCCAGCCACGATACAGAGCTGCAACCAGGCTTTGTCCCCAGCCAAGAGAGAGGCTGGTGACTCACCCAACTGTCAACTGTCCCAATTGTCTCAAGGTTTTGAGGTTATACACTACTTGCAAGTTAGTAATGTAGTTACCACAGTTTCATGGATGCTAGAAAATGACATGAGACTCCTAGGTCAGAGATGAAGGCTATTTTGTTACTTAATAGCAATAGCAGCAGCCAGAGTATCATCACTTTTGCACCAGACACCCAAGCGTCATTTCCTACAGGGGAACATAAAGAGGTCCAGATGGTACCTGCACATATAAATTTGTGATACAGGAGAGGAACCCTGAACTTAGGAAAACTGAGTCTTTTGTAATGAGAGGTAAGCATGCATATTTTTTGCCGTGGAGGGAGACATTATCATCTCCCAAGTGGTTTGATGTGCTAACATGCTTGAAAAGATAGTCTTGAACAAAGAGCAATCAGTGCCTCACTAGCAAGATGTGCTGAAATGTGAATCATCCATAGAGAATTGTCACCCAATACCAACCACGAATGCTGAGCTGCCAGGATAGGGCTGGGTTCTACCATATCTTATTGCTATTGTATTCTGCCCTGGTGCTCCACTGATGATGTTACTTAAAAGCATCATAATTCAAGAGTCAGAATCCTTTCCAGCAAATCTAGATCTCAGTGATGCCCTAGAATGCAATGGGTAACAGGGGACTTACATACCTTTTGTTTCTATGAGTTCTTCCTGGTGAATGTTGCTCTATCAGGTCTGTGTGTGTGTGTGTGTTCCTTGCCTATTTGTCTTTCTTAGCATGGTAGGCATACACATGAACTACCTCTGAGATTGTGTCTTTTTAGTTATCAAAATTTTCATAAGCTGTGTCTATATTAAAAAAGAGAATTGAATCAACAAATATTTATTGAGCACTCTCAATAAATGTGTTAAACACAATTATTAAGAAAAAAAGTCATCATAAAAATCTCGTTCTAGGTGAGATAATATTTCTCACCTATAAAATTAGGAATGACTTTTTAAAAAAATTTTTTATTGATGGCATAATAGTTTCTAACATTGTGAAATTTTAGTTGTACATTATTGTTTGTGAGTCACTGTATAAATGCATTCCTTCTCCCCTTATCCCCATCCCTTCAACTCCTTTGCCCCTGGTAACCACCAAACAGTTCTCTCTGTCTGTATGTTAGTTTATCATTTAGGAATGACTTTTTAAAATAATGATAATACACAGTGCTGGTAAAGATATAGTGAAATGAGCAAATTTACATCTTGCTTTTGAATTGTAATTGCTACAAACCTTCTGTAGAACAATTTCTCTGTATATATCAAGGGCTTTAAAAATTTGTGACATTATATAATTTACCACATTGTTTATAACAGTCAAAAGTTACAAATTATATGTCCAGTATGTTGAGAAAGATTAAGTAAATTTTGACATAACCATGAGATAAGCCATTGTCCAATAATTATGTTTTCCCAAGAGTGTTTAAAGAGATGAAAAAATATTAATGATTTAATGGCAAAAGATATGTTTTAAAATTACATATAAATTTTTCAATTGTGTAAAAATGCACAATATTGTACACATTTTTACACAATCGTTTGGAAGGAAATATGCTGAAATATGGATAGGAGTTTTCTCTTGGTAGAAGTGTTTTATTCTTTATATTTTACTATTTCCCAACATTTCTCCAAAACGTCTCTAAATACTAGACCTGCACAGTCTAGTACAATAAATTAGAGCTTGGGTCTGGAATCAAACTTGCTTGAACTAAACTTCTGGGAATTTTACTTAACCTGGGAAAGTTACTTAATCTGGCTAAACCTCAGGTTCTTTATCTAAACATTGGGTATCATAACAATATGTCACAGGGTAGTAGTGAGTATTGAATAGAGGAATGTATGTAAAGCGCTTAATAGAGTACCTGGTCCAGAGGAAGGGGGCCGTATTTTGTTGTGGTTAGAAACATAGATTCTGGAGTCAGACTCCCTGGCTTCCAGTCTTAGCATCTTTACTTACCAACTGAGCAAGTTAATTAAAATCTTTGTGCTTCAGTTTCAGTTTCTTGCTGTATTTTCAACTTTTATAAGAGCTTGGAACATAATAGGTGCTTAATAAATATTGAATGCATGAATTAGTGATAGCTAAGATTATGTTATTATTTAAATATTAAATTTAAAATGTGTATCTCCAAATTTCCAAGCCCTTCCATTACAGTTTCTGTAGCCTCAAAGTTCCTGAAATACTCTTGAAGGTCACTCAATATTCTTTGCTACCACATTAAATAATATACCTTCCATTTGAATCCTTGTCAGTGACCTTGAACATGTGACATTGCTAGCCATCTCCTTCTCCATGTAAGTCTCTTGTCATTGCCATCTATATCTATGTTGTTTCTTGGTTTTCTCCAAAAGGTCTCATACCCCACTGTTTCTGTTTCTGTCTCCTATTTTTTCCTGAATGCATGCATAGATGTTCCCTCAAGGTTCTACAATTCAGTTACCATGGTAAATGTTGAAATGAATAACATCTTTATTTATGTAGTAAAACCTTTCTAATTGATTAGGATACATGCGAATAGACGTTATGCTTTTTCATAAAATTCCCATTACTTCTCTTCAGCTGGAAGTGACTGCCCCACCACCACCTCTGAATTTCCGTGGTCCTTTGTGTGTTCCCTCTTAAGATCTTTATCATAGACTTCATTGTCATGTGTATGCTTTTACTCTTCCTTAAGTTATATACTATCTTAGGGCTGGAATTTTGTCTTATTTATCTTTACATCCCCCAAGAAGACTATTATAATGCCTTGTCTCAATTAGATGCCAAATTGTTGTTGGTGGTTGCTTGTTTATGTGTTTGTTTTGAACAAGTCATCTAGTTAAACAATGAACTCTTTTCTTACCTCATGGTTTAGATATGGATGTGAGGATAATCAGGCTGCAACACAAGGCTCCAGAGTCGGTCCAACTCACGGGATGGGTGGCCTTTTCCTTCTTCTCTACTCTGTGTGCATTTCTCTGAAGTTGTTTGATTAAACAGGTCTTTCTTTCCCAAAGAAGTATCATTGATTTAGCATAGCTATGATGAATTGAAAATTACTCAGGATTTTTCTCTCAAATACTAGTCATCAATACTAAAGAGTCATAACAAAACATAATAAAATGGCTGAATGGGAAATGCTCAAGAGAAAAAGTATATATATATAATAAAAATAAGAATGTTAATGTGAAAATTAAGGAAAACAATTATATGAGGCAATATAAAACATGTCCAACTACTCAAGTTCCCAAAATGCCATAACTGACAGTAAGAGAGTTAATTGAGCCATATATTTAATTAGGTTTTGGGATTACACATTTATGGCAGAAAAACAAAGACTTTGCTAAACTAGTGAAGGTATTATTACACAAATGTGTACTCTGTACCAAATATAAGGACTTTAACTATATTTTTAATCATTTCTTTCATAAATGGTAAAGGAAAATTGTGTGCTTTTTTTGCTATCCCCTGTTTGGTCATATCTTTAAACTTTCAGGAAGCATATAACATATGAATTCTCTTTCCATCTCAGAAGGGATGCATGTAATTCAGGCCGACAAAGGACAAGCAAATTCTCCTCTACCATGGAGAAGAGAGCAAACATTGCCAATGTGTTTTATTAATAAGGGAGCGTTCTTACTCTGCCACCTGATTGTGTTCCTAATTCCATTAGTGGAATCCATATGAAATATTAGAGCATGATATAGATATTGACACTGATAATAGAAGTTAGGTCTCTAATGTGGAAATGTTTCCAGCTATGCAGCAGCACAGATTATATATTTTTAATTTTTATGATCCCTCATGATTTCATGGTTTAATTGTATTAAGTATGTAATTAAATTTTCATTATATCCAGATCCTGTTATTCTCCATCACACCACCTGCAAAATCATGGCTCCAAGTTTGAGCTAATTCAATCACTACAGACTGTATTACTAGTTTTCTTCTATACTAGACCAACCCAACCCTGAAAGAGCCTAACCAAAGGACAATTTTTCCAGAAGCACTTTTACTCAGGATACCATAAAGAGCACATGCTAAAGGTTTTTGGAAGGTGCACATTTAATTTATGCCATTTTTGGTAGATTAAAATTTTTTAATTTGCTTTATAAAGCTTAGCATGGCTTTCAAGGACCTGCATAATATGATTCTTATTGATTTATTTGTCTTCATTTTCTTTCAGATACTATAGAGTTACCTTTCTTTCAGGTTTTTCACAGTTGCTGTTCCCTCTACTAGAAAGCTCTTGCCCCTACCCCTTCCTAACTACCCTTCAATTTCACCTAGTTAACCCCTCTTCATTTTTCAGATCATGATGCATCTGGAACATCTTTCCTGACCTGCATAACTAGACAAAGCCTTTTATATGCAGTCCTCCCCCCTTTTCTCTCAGAGCCCCTGTTTCTGTTTGTGATGTTTATTTCTTTGCCTATCGTGTATGTGTTCCTTCCCTAACAAGCTCTAAGCCCTATGAGGGCTTTATCTGTTTGGATCTCCATTTTATCTCCATTACTTAAAAACAGTGCTTGACATTCAACAGATATTTTCTGACCACATGTATTAATCATCTGTCCAGGAAAATTCTAAAGGATCTTGATATATAAAACATACTTTTTTAGAAGTATGAAATCTAATGCTTTATTATTCATAAGCTTGTGTAATAAAGTTCTAGAGAAATAACCTTCTTGAAGGTCAAGTTTCTGTTGTTCTAAAGTGTATGTTGTTCAGAGCTATTCTACCACCAAAAAAGAAGATAATGAACTGAATAAGAGTGTCTGGAGCAAGTGTAGGAAGAATGGATGACTGTTAGGAAGGTGAGGGAGAGAGAATTTCCAATTTACTAAACTATAATCTCAGTGGGACAAGTAATCATACTTTTGACTCCTCAAACCCATTATAGCACCTTAAATATACAAGACTTCTTTTGTGAATTATTCATTCAACAAATGCTTATTGAGTTATAGGGATCAAGTACTATTCCAGATATTGATCATACAGTGGAGACCATTAGTCATATGATTTAATGGAGACACAAATCTACAAAGACTAGAGAACAACAAAACAAGATTATTGCATGACTGGTAAGTACTATAAAGTAAAGAAAACAAGTCATAGGATAGTTACTGGTGGATGACAAGGTGCTAGTTTAGATGAGCTGATCAACCAAGATCTCTCTGAAGTGGTGATACTTACATTTAGGTCTGAATGGTGTGAATCAGGCTGTCATGTGAAAATTGAAGGGAAGAACATTCCAGACAAAGAAGACCATAAGTGCTAATATTCTGAGGTTGGAAAGTGTTTGGCTTTTTCAGTGAATAGAAAAAGTTCACTGAATTATATGGTGTAGTAAGCAATGGGCATAGTGTAAAAGATGAGGTTGGGAAGTTAGTCAAGGGCCAAACTATGTGTTTTGTTTTTTAAATTTAATAAGTAGGTAGATTAAATGGATGAATGGATGGATGATGCAGTGGCCTGTCAGACATAGTGGTTCCCAGCCTTCAGCTGTGGCTCTTATTGTCTCTCAAAATGTGATTTGATAGTGTGGCATGGGGAGTCTCCATTTGTGATACAATGTAAGAAACTGCAAAGTGATCAAATTATTAGATTCCACTAGAGTACACAGCTCACAATTATATATTGTCCATAAAAATAAAATGCTCAGAAACTCCTTTTAATGTCCAAGAGATTAAACATGAGATCGCTAAGCAAAATAACCATGAGACCCATGGGAATACCCCTCTTAAACCTTCAACTACAGAGACGGAAATTGACCAAGGGATCCAGCTGCTGTGTTCTGAAATCCATTGCTGCATCTATGCTGAGGCTGTGTCTATGTGTTTCTGAGCCTAGCCAATGACAAAGTGCATCTGAGATACCAACGCAGGCCCATTCCTGGAGGCACTCAATGCCTCTGGTGTCCATCTTTGGCTTGAGGACTCCCCAGTGACTTGACTCATTTTCTTTAAACTGCACAGCACTCTAGGAAGTTTTCACCTTCTTCCTCCCTTTTTTCCTTCACTCAGAGCCGTAATTTTATTGTGGTCTGACGACTCTCTCAGCCTTTTCCAGCTTCCTCTTGATTTTCTCTCACAGGCACTTCTCCTAATAAATCCTTGCACATTTAATCCCATTTAAGTGTCTGCTTCTCAAAGGACCCAGACTAACAAAGTGATAAAGTAGATCAATTTGCTTTTGACATCTTAGTTCTCCTGTCTTGCCAAGAGTTAAACTAAAATAATATCATAAACATTCTTATTTTCAATGATCTTGATTTAACACAATTACTTAGTCAATTAAAGTTCCTATCTAACAAATCTTTTAAAACTGTTTCTTTGTAGTTGATGGCTCATTAAATCCCAGTAATCTCTAGGGCAGGTATAAAAGATATTTCACAATCTCACAGGGAGCTTAAAATTTTGCGGTCACATTTCTAAACTATTCCATTTCTTTGACTAGTTCCAAATCTTATAGAATTTCAATTATAAGAATTCTTATAATCAAATATTGTAATTACAATCATATTATAATTAAAATTGTTAAATTTTTTAGTAATCCAACTCATAGAACACTAGTTTTTTTTCTTACTAACCTTTTCTTTTACAATAAAAATTTTTGGCAGGAAGGTGGAATTTCTCACCTTTTAAAAGTAGAACTCAAAACTTTGGCAGACTTAATCTCTATGCTCTTTTGCATACAACACAGAGTCTTATGTCCCTTTCTTTTGATTTATCATTTTTTTCTAAGAGACACATGTGAGCATCTTGTTTGTGACAGGGCATATTTCATGCTACGACACTTAAGTTTTTATAAGCAAATGAAATTCCATCAGGTCTAAACTCCTCTGCCTTTCGAGTTTGCTTTAGAAAGTGACGCTACCCTTTTCCTCATACTCTCTTAACTCCTATTGTGTCCCTGGAGATCCTGTGATATCCCTTTCCTTTGCTCCCCACAACACAGGCACTAAACCCAAACTTCCTGAATGTCTCCTATCATATATTAACTTTATCCACGCATATCTACATTTCATGTATCCTTAAGGACACAGTTCATATCCTTTTTCTTCCTTGGAACTAACTCTGCTCATGTTTACCTTCACTCACACTTCCGCTTGAATCACCTATTAACTTCATTTGCCTTTATAGTTATAAACTACATCATGTATTATTAATATAGTGTTATTATAGTAAAATAATGAACATATTAATATATCATAATGATATACTATTATGTGATGACTTCACTAGTTCATGAATTATTTTATATTTTCACGTTTTGGTCATGCCCCCTACATTATGGATATACAAGCTTATCAAATGTATAGCGTAGAACACAGAGATTAGGAAGCATTTGAAATGGGAGTGGATTCTACTTCTATTACTTACCAGTTGTTTGACAGTGGATAAATTACTTAATTTCTCTGAGCTTCTATTTTCTCATAAAATAATGAAGTTACTCCCTTTAAGGTTTTGTTTGAGGTTCAAAAGAGATAATTCATATAAACACAATTTCTACAGTACCTTCTCTTTATAAATAAGTGACATATATTTCACTGTTTTTCTTCTATCCTATATATGAACTTTTGAAAAGACTGGGATTGTGGTTCTTTTGGTTTTTAAAAATGATCATTACTCAGTACCATAGAAATATTTAGCACATATTTTTCATTTGGAGTATTAGTTTCTGTATGTATTTATCTTGACTAATATACCAGGTACCGTATAGGAACAGATATTTTCCCCTTTTTCTTTCTTTCCTTTTTTGAATAATAGATTAGAAAATATCCATGAAATGAATGTGATCCACAGAATATTTATAAATATAGAATATTTATAAAGATGGCAAATCACACTTGCCCTTCTCCAAAATAATGCAGTTTCATAGAAATAGGGCCAGGGTTGGAAGGTTGAATGCAGAGTTATGATTCAGTGTGACAAATTTGATTCATTGATAGCATTATACCAAGAATCTCTCTTGTGGTTAAAATCATTGCTGTAGAATAAAGACTTGAATTTTGAATAGAACACAACCAAATTTTGGTCCATCTTATCAGTTGTTTTATGATTAAAAAGTTTTATGAGAAATGTCTTTCTTTTTCCTAGCTCAGCTTATATCTATTTAACTTAATTCTCACATAGGCTCTCTGCATATTGTTTTTCATTTGGCCCTTATAGCCATGGATCTGAGAGAAAGAGAGAGACCATTGGAAAACCAGTGTCCATGTATCCAATTCCAAGAAGAAAGTCTAATGAGCTCTTCTTGAATATTCTGTTATTCATGAGCCAATCATTTTGTTCAAGATAAAAGGATACTTTGGCAACCTATAATTTGTACTCCTAAAAGATAATATGGAGAAAGGAGAAGTTCCCTAAAGGTACAAATGCAGGATAGAGAGCAGAATATGTCCACTACAAGAACTCCCATGTAAAAAAATTGGAGAATGATAGTTTTCATTAATAAGGTAGCTGGGTGGTTAATGGTTACCATAGAATAGATATCATATTTGTCTTTTTTTTTTTTTGAGGAAGATTGGCCCTGAGCTAACATTTGCCAATCCTCCTCTTTTTTTTTTTTTTTTTTTTTTTTTGCTGAGGAAGACTGGCTCTGTGCTAACATCCATGCCCATCTTCCTCCACTTTATATGGGATGCCGCCACAGCATGGCTTGACAAGCGGTGCGTCGGTGCACACCTGGGATCCGAACCGGCGAACCCCAGGCCACCACAGCGGAGTGCGCACACTTAACCGCTTGTGCCACCAGGCTGGCCACATCATATTTGTATTTTTAATTTTAAAATAAGATTACAATGAGGTATGATTGGCCTGAAAATTATACTAAAATTATTTAATTTTTGATGACAGACAAATTTTGTAATGCCTGGTACCTACAGTAGCTATAAGTTTGTGAACAGTACACGTCTGAGCTAAATCAACATTGACACACTTTCAAAGACTGTTTTTCAAAGTCATTAACGTATAGACCATCTTAAGGAAAATAATATTTATGCCCTCTCTCATGCTGATTTTAATTGTTTTTGTTACAATGTTATTCAAATATGTACCAACACAAAAATGACATAGTAAACATTTCTGTAGTGCTTTTTTTTAAGAGCTTTTCACACAATAACACATTTAACCTGGGTAGGAGCCTTCTGAGTTGAGTGCTATTATTGGTCGTATTACAGATGGAAACATTGAGAAACAAGCTAAGTAACTTGAACAGAAGCATGCAATTAGTGATTGGCAATCTGACTCTTTTTCGAATCCATGTTCTTAACTTCTCTGCAACACTGGCAGTAAATTTAAGCTCCTTATGCATACAGCTTATATATAATTAGAAAACCAAAACCCAATTACAAATAAAATATAAACTGAAAATCAATAAATGGCCTCCTAACCAGTCTTGTTACTTCCCACTTGCTCTCCTCCCCATCAGTCTATTCTCAGCATAAGAACCATAATAATCTTTTTAATACATACATGTCAGAACATGTCAATACTCTGTTCAAAATCATACATTATCCCTCTCCCCACAACACACATTTAGAGTGAAATTGAAAGTCATTATCATGACAGACGGGCCTCTATGATATGGTATCCCACTAGCTCAAAATCCTACCACTCTCCACCTCACTCACCACACTCCACACACAATGACCTAGTTACTTACTGTTCATTGAACATGCCAGGACTGCTCCCAACTTAACCTTTGGACTAGTTGTCCTTTCTTCCTGGTTTGCTCTTTCCCTACAAACGTGTTTAGTTTATTTCTTTGCTTACATACCTCCTTATGGAAGACAGCATCCCTGAATACCACATATAAATAGCAACCTCTCCATCTTTCTTTATGCACACTACTGTGTTTTTCTTTATTTTGGCCACGTGACGTATTACATACTTATTGTGTTTCTTTGTTTATTGTCTATTTCCCAAGCTAGATTACACACTTGTTGAAGAGAGACTATTTTTTTCTTTGTTTACTGCTGTTTCCTAGCACCTGTAAGTTGTACTTGGCACATAGTAGTCATTCGATAAATATTTTTAATCAACCTTTAATTTTGAGAAAATTGTAAATTCGCATGCAATTGTAAGAAATAATACAGAGACATCCTATGTACCCCTTACCAGTTTTTCCCAATGATAACATTTTGCAAAACAGTACAGTCAAGATATAGAACATTTCTATCACTACCAGGATTCCTAGTGTCGCCTTTTTGTAGGCAGCTGCCAGGTTATTTAGGCCTATTGCCAGCTTGTTCAGCTCCAAGTCTGGGCTACAAGGCAGAATAAAAAGCCAGATGATGGAACCCCATGTTGTTCCTTGGGTCTCAAGGTGACTAGCCAGTCAGCCTTCCCTCCACCTTTCAGAGTCTTTTAATATTTGTTGTATGTATAATGCCCAAGGTTTTTAGTTATACTTAGCAGAAGGAGTAGGGAATAATATGTCTGCTTCTTCTACTGGAAGCAGATGTCCCCCGATAAATTTTTTTAGAATAAATAAATATTAAACAAAGCTTCTTAGTCAACATCTTGGACCAAATTTGGGCCCTGTCTTTAACAAGAGGTCCATGGAAGTTTTGCGTTTATGCTCACCCCCACTGCCAAAGCAGGTTAGTCTAATTTTCAAAGATGAATCCGACCTGTCCCTATAGTGACAGGTGCATACTACAGAGGGATTCTTAAGAATATTTTTAATAGCTTTTTCTTTTTTCAGTACATAAAATTTCACATTCCAAGTATAAAGGCCTAATACAATCTGGCTAAATATTTCAAATCAGGTATGCTTTTCACCAGACCATTACTTAAATGATGCACTAGTTTTATTCCTCCCTTGATATAATTTCTAAACAGTAGTGGGCATCTGCCAGCGCTAGCCATGAGACGAGGCAGCACAGTGTACTGATGCAAAGCATCCTCTCAGGCTTGAAGGTCCAGCTCTACCATTTACTGTTTCTGTGGCCTTGTGGTTTCTGTGGCCTTTAGTTTTTTTATCTGTAAAATTTTTTTTTACAGTTTTCTTATCTGCAAAATTGTAAGGATAATATGTAATAATAATAATAATAACAACCTCACAGCACTATTACAAAGAATAAAGGAGTCAATATTTGTCAAAGACTTAGAACAGTGCCTGGCACTGAAGTTCTATTCGTCTCTGTCTATCTGTGTATATGCATAAAATAGGCACTTCATGTTTTGTTCCTTCTTAAGATAAAAATGAGATGTCTCAATAACACACCAACCCAGGACAAGCACTTATCTCAAAAAAAGTATTTTCTTTTTTAGTTTCAGTAAGTCTCATGATGACTAACAATTGAAAAGTTTGTGTGTGTATGTGAGCCATCAGAGCCATTTATGAATGTTTCATATGCCCCTGATTATTAAGACCATCTTAAAGGGTGGAATTATCAATCATTATTGAAAAGAACTTTTATATAAATATATGATAGAATTATGCTTTCACTTTCTTTAGAGAAATGTTCATTGAACTGTAATTCCAAATATATCTGAAGTTCAATGCAAATGTTATGTGCACACCTTTCTTATAATTTCTTAGTTTAGGCTATCTTTTTTCTAATCCATAAGGAAAACAAGAACTTAACAAGATGACTCCAGGAGAAAAAAACAAGCTTGAGTGTTTTCAAGTTGTTTTATATCTTCATTTTATCATCTCTCCCCTAATAACTGTTGTTTTATAGACATGATCATTCTCCATAAGCACATGGAAAAGGTGCTATAGGTCAACCAATCCATCTTTTAGTATGCAGATTTCAGATATTTCATTGCCAGTACTTTCCTTTTCACCCCTATAGTCCACATCACTACTAGAAATTACAAATCTACATATATCCTTTCTGTTAAATTGTTCTGTAAGCAAAATTCCTGTATAGTTTAAATAACTACGTGGTTTAAATATTGTGGTTTTGAGAGGCACTGATGTTTGTCAGATCATAAGGTTCCATTGATAATGTCAGATTTCTAAGCCTTAGTCATTGGTACCACATGGAAGGCATATCTGAGTTTCATCAATAATACATGTATCTCCAGTTTGGTTTCCGTATAAGTAACCATAGGCAGATTAATGTGCTGTATATAGTAGGCTCTCAATACCATTTTATCAATCCGTCTATGATAGAATTGCAAATTCCATTTTATTAGATCTCCAAGTAAAAACAAGGGAATCATCTTTGAATATTTAAAATGTGTCTATGTATGTAATTATGCATATGTGTGTGTATACTCTTTTATGTTATGGCTTGTTTTGTTGAAACTAAGGTTTGGAAGATTCGTTCATATTGTTGTGTAGCTGTAGAAGGATCACTGTTATTATGACAATGTAGGACATTGTATAAACACACCACAATTTATTTATCTGTGAAACCCTTAAGGAAACTTAGACAGTTTTAGGTTTTAGATTACTACAGGTAGTGCTGCTATGAACATCTAATACATGCCTTTGGGTGATTTTATGTATGCGCTTCTGTTGGACACACACACACACACACACACACAGTTGGATTGGCTAGGTCATGGGGATGTATATGTTCAGCTTTTACATAGATTGTTAATTTTTTTCCAAAATGTTTGCACCAATTTACGTGCCAAACAGTGGTATATGAGAGCATCAGTTGCTCTAGAGCTTTACCACCACTTCAAATTTCTCTTTTCTTATCTTAGCCATTCTGGTGAGTGTATGATAGTATCTCAAGATCTTAATTTGCACTTTGATAACTAATGAACTTGAATCCTTCTTAAAATATTTTCCTCTGACCACTTGGATATCTTCTTTAGTGAAGTGTCTTTTCAATCTTTTACCCACTTTTTTTTATTGTGCTGCCCTTTTCTTATTTGTTGCAGTCCTTTATATATTCTGGCTATGAGTCCTTTGCAAACTCTTCCCACTCTATGGGTTGATGTCTACCTCTATTAACAATGTCTTTTGATAAACAGAAGTTTTCAACTTTTGTATACTTCAATGTATCAACTTTTTATTTGCCCCATGGTTATGAAAATGTTCTCCTATGTTTGCTTCTAAAACCTTTATTATTTTGGATAACCAATTTCTATGGAATTGACTTTTGTGTCTGGTCTGAAGCAAGCATCCATGTCATTTTTTCTCCAAAGTGTAACCAGTTGACCCAGTTAAGTTTATTAAAATAACCATCCTTTCCCTGTAGCACTACAATATCTTTTTTTGGCCATAAATCAAGAACATGTGTGCATCTGTTTCTGGACTTTATTCCATTGATTAGTTTGTTGTTCCTTAGTCACAGGTATCTCTATTATTTACTAGTTAAGATGTAACTTCTGTAGGGTAATGCCACTTTTAAAATCAAAATATGGTGTGAAATTTGCTTTATTTAATTTGGTGGGACAAGTTTAACACAGATATCTTATTGCCCAATGGAATAGTAGAGTAGATGATTAGTAACATGCATCTTTTGCCAAGTGTTCTAGTCACTTCATTTATGGAATCACTGAAAGAAAATAATGGGTTCTTATTTTAATACCTAGGAAATCACTGTTAAGATACACAGGAATTCTTCCTGAGGTGTAAGAGTTTACAGACTTGGGGCTTGCTTTGGGTATAGAAATAGAATATTGGAAAAATTCAGAGGTAACTTGGAATTGTTTTGTACTAGAACTTAGAGCGAAGGTTGATAATGTACCACTCATGGGTCAAATCTTGCCTGCCATCTGTTTTTGTAAAGACAATTTTATTGGCTGCTTCTGTGCTACAGTGGCTGAGTTGAGTAGTTGTGAAAGAAAGTATATGACATGCAAGGCCTAAAATATTTACTTTTTGACTCTTTATAGAAAACATTTATCAACTCCTGCTCTAGAGAATCTGCTCATGTTCATCTAAAAGAACTGTTTAGCACCATTGCTGTACTAGGAACTTAAACAGGCTATAGTGCTATATTGGTTTCTAGATTCAGTGTTGAGAAATTAATATGGAGTTTTCCTAACATTGAAGTTCATATGAACTGTTCAGGGGAAAAATATACTAGAAAACTTTTAAAAGCTGTTGAGAGAAGCAAATTACCACCCCAAGCTACTGCAAGGAGTTTCTAACAATGGGATCTGCTATCACCTGCCGTTAATGGAAATTGTTAGTGGCAGCCACTGTTCCTTGGGAGTAGTTTCTGGTGAGTGGAAAAATGTCGCCATTGATAATTGCTTGCCAATCACATCCACAGCTAATGTAAAAATCAACCCTTGAGAATAAATATCAAGAGACATTTCTAGAAGCCACTAAAATAAACATCCCTTGGAATAGAAGACAAATTTCCAGGCCTACTTTTTGTGAATGTGCTAGAAGTAAGTTTCCAAAAGACCTGTTGGAATATGGGAGAGAGTTGGTATTATATATATATTACTCTAGTAACTCAAATTAAAGATAGTTGATTGATTAAGTCTAGAGTAGACAGAAGTCCTTGATAAGGGGACCTGAGAGTCGGGAGTAAGATTAAAAAGCCAAATCCTAAGGGAATTTTCTGGATTCTAAATGAAAAAGTAGAATGAAGGATTAAATACCAAACAAGAACTAAATGAAGTTTGATATGTTTGAGAACACAAAGATGGGTCTTGGACAACGACCATTAACGTCAATAAGTGCCTGACATTTTCTTTGTTCTCTGCTAAATAGTTTGAGTTGTGTTTTAAGGTATTGGATTGACATTGACCTTATGAGTGAAAATAGAGATTGTGTGCCCTTAAGATTAATCACTAAAATTTCCTTTTGTGGTATGGTGGAATAAGCTTCTAACAGTCCAACTCATCCATAGATCACAATTATAAACTCTGAACTGTATGAATTGTATATATATACATGTATATACACACACACGCCCCCCCAAGAGATTTATATAATTATATAGAATTGTATGTATATACATTATAGTATATAAATTATACATATATATAATATATAATATATAATATGTATATCTATATAATATATATGTAAAAATATATGTATATATTTTAATGTATATATAATAAATTACCAGAAACTCTGTAGAAGCAGGTTTTTGGAGAGGAGTCAAAACTTGGAGGACAGGACTGGCATAGAGTAAGCTTCTCATTTTTCAGAGTAGTAAGCATAAGGTCAGTACTTTGCCAAATCTCAGGCTGACACGTGACTCAAGTATGTCTGTGGCAGACTCAAAGCAACTATAGCTAAGTCTAAAAGAACTAAACTGAGATTTCGGCTGCTTCTCACCATAGCCAAGACAGATTATGAAATTTTAGCCTAACCAGTTAATTATCTGCTAAAACAAAAACAACATTCTTTGGAGGAATATTACAGAATGCAGAATCTCTAAAATATGACATTCACAATGACTTGGATTCAATCCAAACCTGTTTCACATTCAAAGAAAAAATACTATCAACAGAAGCCAACCCTGAGATGACCCGGATGTTGGAACTTCATTCAAGAACTTAAATCAGCTAACACATAAACTTAATAAAAGAAACCTAATCAATAAATAGATAGGAAATCCCAGCAAAGAAATAGAAAATATAAAAAAGAGCCAAAAGCAAATTATAGAACTAAAACATCCATATCTGAAAAATAATTCATTGGATAGGCTTGATAGAAGAATGGAAATGACAAAGAAAAAATCATAGAAATTGAAGATAGATCAACATGAAGATCAATATGAAGGAGAGAAAAAAATATTTTAAAAATATCAACAGATCTCGAGTCAAGATGGCGGCGTAAGCAGACTCGGAACTCACCTCCTCCCGTGGACACAGCCAATTTACAACTACTCATGGAAAAATTACCCCTGAGACAGAACTGAAAACTGGATAAGAGGAACTCCTGCAACAACGGACAATCCTAACTGGGGTAGAAGAGGCAGAGACTCCCTTCCGGAGAGGAAAAACGCCGCCTTCACAAGCCGCCAGCTTCATGGCTGCCGGGAGCAGCTCACAGGTACGCAGCCTCCCTGGAGGCTCGGGGCCCTGAGACGGGGAGCGCCCCCGCTGTGGGCATTTTGTGGACCCAGCACAATTGAGACGAGTGGCAGAATATCTGACTTTGCCTGCTACTAAAGCATTGGGGAGCACCCCCAGAAAACCCGGTTCACAAAGAAACTAAAACCGGCTCTTAAAGGGCCCACGCGCAAACTCACCCGTTTCAGAAAGCATCCTAAAATCACCAGAAAGAAAGATGCACAGTGCTGTGGTGAAAAGAGACTCACCTAATAGGCCCTGAGTGCATCTCGGTGAGGGGTGAGACCTCTCCAGGGACTGGGACATTGGCGGCAGCCATTGTCGTGGCCTGGTGTGGGCGTGCTGACACAGACGCCATTGGAGTTCTCCCTGGGGCCTGCTAGCCCAGGGTCTGCTCCACCTGCTAGAGCACCGATTTAATCCAGCTCAGCCAGGGAAGGGAGCTCAGCCAGGGCAGGGGGCCCACCCTAGAGACTGGCCCCACCCAACAACAAGCCCTCAGGAAACTTGTGGGCCTGCATAGATTGGTGACTGGATCCTCTGCAGCCTGGGAACTGAGCCGACTTGAGCAGGGCAGGGTGTGCACAAGGAGCAGGTGGAGAGTGTGGGGCGGTGGCAGAGTGTGTGGGGCTCCCGCCGTGGAGAGACTGGGTCTGCTTGGGGAGGTCGGGGCGCACACACGGGGCAGGACTGTGTTGACTGTGTGTGTGGACCTGTGGGCGGCAGGGCTTGTCAGCTGCAGAAGACTTGTGCTTCTCAAAGACCCACATAGGGGGTTTGCCCCACCTTCCAAAGCCTGAAACAATTGGGTGCTCCTGTGCCTGAGGCCAGCCCCACCCAGCTGCAATCCTCAGAGAGCTGACAAGAGACCCAATAGGCTAGAGGCTTATAGCAATTGTAAGGCCCTGAGCCTAACAACCTGCCACGCTGGGGGCCTACTCAGTTAAAAGAAATACTGCAACACAAATGTGGTATTAGAACTTGCAGCCAACTCTGCTGGGGCTCCCCACACCTGATAAAGAGACTGAAGGGCCCACAACAACTACAAGCAGCTGAGCATTACAACAGCTGGCCAGAAGCATAACTCAGCCTCCTTGGGTGCCTACAGGGAGAGCAAACAGGCCACAACAGAAGGACACACATATCCCACATAGGGGTCACCCCTGGAACATTGAGAACTGAGGGAAGCACACTGGAAGCCTCCCAAGGCATCACTTACATAAGGTCACCTATCCAAGAGCAGTAGACGTAGCTGACCTACCTAATATGTAGACACAAGCACAGGGAAAGAGGCAAAATGAGGAGGCAAAAGAATACATTCCAAGTAAGGGAACAGGACAAAACCCCAGAAAAGGAACTAAGTGAAACAGAAATGAGCGACCTACCCGACAGAGAGTTAAAACTAAGAGTGTTAAGGATGCTCACTGATCTGGGGAGAAGAATAGATGAACTCAGTGAGAATGTCAACAAAGAAATGGAAGATATAAAAAAGAACCAATCAGAAATGAAGAATACAATACTGGAAATGAAAAATTCATTAGAGGGACTCAAAAGCAGAGTAGAGGATACAGAAGAATGGATCCAGGCTAGAAGAGAATGGCACGATATATTTAAAATGCTAAAAGGAAAAAACTTACAGCCAAGAATACTCTACCCAGCAAGGTAATCATTCAAAATGGAAGGAGAGATCAAAATTTTCCCGGACAAGCAAAAATTAAAGGAGTTTGTCACCAAGAAACCAGTGCTACAAGAAATGTTAAAGGGACTGATTTAAGGGGAAAAGAGAAGATGACAAATAGGAAAAATTATCTATTTCCATGATAAGAACGTAATGGATACAAATGCGCAAAAAAGAGGTTAGATATGATATCAAAAACATAAAAGGAGGGAGGAGGGAGTTAAGAGTACAGCTTTCAGACAGAGGTCAAACTGAAGTGACCATCAGTTCTGTATAGAAGAAGAAAGGAACAGAGAAGGACTACTAAAACACTGAGAAAAAAAAAAAAAGTTAAAAAATGGCAGTAAGTACATACTTATCAATAGCTACTTTAAATGTCAATAGACTAAATGCTCCTATTAAAAGGCATAGGGTGGCTGACTGGATAAAAAAACAAGACCCATATATATGCTGCATACAAGAGACACACTTCAGACCTAAAGACATTCACAAACTGAAAGTGAAGGGATGGAAAAAGATACTCCATGCAAATGGCAATGAAAAGAAAGCCGGGGTAGCAGTACTCATATCAGACAAAATAGACCTTAAAACAAAAACTGTAAAAAGAGACAAAGAAGAGCATTACATAATGATCAAGGGAACAATCCAACAAGAGGATATAACACTTGTACCCAATGTAGGTGCACCTAAATATATAAAGCAATTATTAGCAGACATAAAAACAGAAATAGACAGTAACACAATAATAGTAGGGGACTTTAATACTCCACTTACACCAACGGATAGATCATCCAAACAGAAGATCAATAAGGAAACATTGACCTTAAACGACACACTAGAACAGATGGACCTAGTAGATATATACAGATCATTCCATCCAAAAACCGAAGAATACACGTTCTTTTCAAATGCACATGGAACATTCTCCAGGATTGATCACATAATAGGCCACAAAACAAGTCTCCATAAATTTAAGAAGACTGAAATAATACCAAGCATCTTTTCTGACCATAACGGTATGAAACTAGAAATCAACTATAGGAAGAAAATCAGAAAAGCCACAAATAACTTGGAGATTAAACAAAATGCTACTGAACAACAACTGGGTTAACGAAGAAATCAAAGAAGAAATCAAAAAATACCTGGAGACAAATGAAAATGAAAATACGACATGCCAGAATTTATGGGATACAGCAAAAGCGGTTCTAAGAGGGAAGTTTATAGCAATACAGGCCTATCTCAACAAACAAGAAAAATCTCAAATAAACAATCTAACAATGCACCTAAAGGAACTGGAAAAAGAAGAACAAACAAAGCCCAAAATCAGTAGAAGAAGGGAAATAATAAAAATCAGAGCAGAAATAAATGAAGTAGAGACCAAAAAAACAACAGAAAAAATTAATAAAACCAAAAGCTCGTTCTTTGAAAAGATCAACAAAATTGACAAACCTTTAGCTAGACTCACCAAGAAAAAAAGAGAAAAGGCACAAATAGGTAAAATCAGAAATGAAAGAGGAGAGGTTACAACAGACACCTCAGAAATACAAAAGATTATAAGAGAAAACTATGAAAAGCTATGTGCCAACCAATTCGACAATCTGGAAGAAATGGATAAATTCTTAGAATCATACAACCTTCCAAAACTGGATCAAGAAGAAGTAGAGAATTTGAATAGACCAATCACCAGTAAGGAGATCGAAACAGTAATCAGAAACCTCCCCAAAAATAAAAGTCCAGGACCAGACGGCTTCCCTGGTGAATTCTACCAAACATTCAAAGAAGACTTAATACCTATCCTTCTCAAACTCTTCCAAAAAATTGAGGAGGGCGGGAAGCTCCCTAACTCATTCTACGAAGCTGACATTACCCTGATACCAAAACCAGACAAAGACAACACAAAAAAAGAAAATTACAGGCCAATATCACTGATGAACATCGATGCAAAAATCCTCAACAAAATACTAGCAAATTGCATACAACAATATGTTAAAAAGATTATACACCATGATCAAGTGGGATTTATTCCAGGGATGCAGGGATGGTTTAACATTCGCAAATCAATCAACATAATACACCACATTAATAAAATAAAGAATAAAAATCACATGATCATCTCAATAGATGCAGAGACAGCATTTGACAAGATCCAGCATCCATTTATGATAAAAACTCTGAATAAAATGGGTATAGAAGGAAAGTACCTCAACATAAAAAAGACCATGTATGAGAAACCCACAGCTAATATCATCCTCAATGGTGAAAAACTGAAAGCTATCCCTCTAAGAACAGGAACCAGACAAGGATGCCCACTGTCACCACTCCTATTTAACATAGTACTGGAATCCTAGCCAGAGCAATCAGGCAAGAAAAAGAAATAAAAGGGATCCAAATTGTAAAGGAAGAAGTGAAACTGTCACTATTTGCAGATGACATGATTTTATATATAGAAAACCCTAAAGAATCCACCAGAAAACTTTTAGAAGTAAGAAATGAATATGGTAAAGTTGCAGGATACAAAATCAACATACAAAAATCAGTTGCATTTCTGTACACTAACAACAAAGTAGCAGAAAGAGAAATTAAGAATACCATCCCATTTACAATTGCAACAAAAAGAATAAAATATCTAGGAAGAAACTTAACCAAAGAGGTGAAAGATCTGTACACTGAAAACTATAAAACATTTCTGAAAAAATTGAAGAAGACACAAAGAAATGGAAAGATATTCCGTGCTCTTGGATTGGAAGAATTAACATAGTTAAGATGTCCATACTTCCTAAAGCCATCTATAGATTCAATGCAATCCCTATCAAAGTTCCAACAACATTTTTCACAGAAATAGAACAAAGAATCCTAAAATTTATATGGAACAACAAAAGACCCCGAATAGCTAAAGGAATCCTGAGAAAAACGAACAAAGCTAGAGGTATCACACTCCCTGATTTCAAAATATACTACAAAGCTATAGTAACCAAAACAGCATGGTACTGGCACAAAAACAGACACACAGATCAATGGAATGGAATCGAAAGCCCAGAAATAAACCCACACATCTATGGACAGCTAATCTTTGACAAAGGAGCCAAGAACATACAATGGGGAAATGAAAGTCTCTTCAACAAATGGTGTTGGGAAAACTGGATAGCCACATGCAAAAAAATGAAAGTAGACCCTTACCTTACACCATACACAAAAATTAACTCCAAATGGATTAAAGACTTGAATGTAAGACCTGAAACTGTGAAACTTCTAAAAGAAAACATAGGCAATATGCTCTTCGACATCGGTCTTAACAACATCTTTTCAAACACCATTTCTGACTGGGCAAGAGAAACAATAGAAGAAATAAACCAATGGGACTACATCAAACTAAAAAGCTTCTGCACAGCAAAGGAAACCATCAACAAAACGAAAAGACAACCTAACAATTGGGAGAAGATATTTGCAAACCATACATCTGATAAGGGGTTAATCTCCAAAATATATAAAGAACTCATGCATCTCAACAACAAAAAAACTACCAACCCAATTAAAAAATGGGCAAAAGACCTGAACAGACATTTCTCCAAAGAAGATATACAGATGGCCAACAGACACATGAAAAGATGTTCAAAATCACTATCAGGGAAATGCAAATCGAAACTACAATGAGATATCACCTCACACCCGTCAGAATGGCTATAATTAACAAGACAGGAAACAACATGTGTTGGAGAGGATGTGGAGAGAAGGGAACTCATACACTGCTGGTGGAAGTGCAAACTGGTGCAGCCACTATGGAAAACAGTATGGAGATTCCTCAAAAAATCAAGGATAGGACTACCATATGATCCAGCTATTCCACTGCTGGGTATTTATCCAAAGAACTTGAAAACACCAATTTGTAAAGGTACATGCACCCCTGTGTTCATTGCAGCGTTATTCACAATAGCCACGACTTGGAAGCAACCTAAGTGCCCATCAAGGGACGAATGGATAAAGAAGATGAGGTATATATACACAATGGAATACTACTCAGCCATGAGAAACGATGAAATCCAGCCATTTGTGACAACATGGATGGATATTGAGGGTATAACGCAAAGTGAAATAAGTCAGAGGGAGAAGGTCAAATACCGTATGATTTCCTTCATTAAGTAGTGGATAATAACAACAATAAACAAACACACGGGGACAGAGATTGGATTGGTGGTTACCAGAGGGGAAGGGGGGAGGGAGGAGGGTGAAAGGGATAATTCGGTACATGTGTGTGGTGATGGGTTGTAATTAGTGTTTGGGTGGTGAACATGATGTAATCTATACAGAAATAGAAGTATAATGATGTACACCTGAAATTTTTACAATGTTATAAACCAATGTTACTGCAATAAACAAAAAATTAAAAAAAAAATATCAACAGAGGTTCAGTGATCTATGAGACAATACCAAAAAGTTTAACATATATGTAATTGGAGTCCCAGATGAGGTGAGAATGAGTCAGAAAAAAAATGTTGAAGAAATAATGGTTGAAAATCCAAATTTGCAGGTAATTTACTGAAAATCATTTATGGATTCAAGGAGCTCAGTGAATTTGATTACTCACACTAAAAAGAAATGATAGCAAAGTTTCATTAGGAGACTTTGGAAACCTAGAAAATTTTAACTTGAAGCTCATGGTAGTGTACAGCATTGTCAGGAAGAGTATGGTATTAGAAAAAAAGCATAATAATTTTTTTGTTTTGAAAATGCTCGAGAGTCATTTGCTGTAGTTTGTATAGTATGTTGAAAATGACCAAGAATCTTAGTTTTAAATTTTTTCACACTCTATTTTTGATCTTTAAATAATTTCTAGGAATCATTAGACTTTGGTTAATGTCTACAACACATTCTGGTACAATGGATCCAGAATACATTCATTCATTGTCACTTTTCTTCATATTGTTAAAATATACATGAAAATTATATCCTATTATTACAATATCCTTAATTTTTTATTATTTTCCTTCTGAACTCCCCAAATATGTGTTTTTGGAAATGTAATTTAACTAATAGCTGTATTAGTTATCTACTTTTTCACAGTCCATCATTTACAATTAATATCTCTGTTACCAGTGAGTATATCTCTGTTTTCTAGTATTTATCCAAGTACCTTTTAAATTTAATGTGTACTGACTTTTATAGGTGGCATTCTGGTTATTCATAATTTAGTACCTTGAAGAACTCTTCTGTTGTCTTAATAGTTCTGTCAAGTTTAGTACAATGTCTTTGAATGGTACTTATTTTTCCTTCTTATTGCATTAGGAGTGAAATGATTCTGTGCCAGTTATGTAAAAATAATTTGTCATGGATCTATAAACAAGCATAATCATATATACAATATGACTTCCAAGTTCTGGGTTATTGGAATTATGAGAAGTAATGATTTATAGAACTTAAGTTTTGTGATGAGTGTAGTCACATAAATTGTACTCACATAGCATTCAGTCTAATATGTCCCAATACTAGTATATTCCAGATGATTATCATTTCTTGTTAAATAAATGGTTACAATATAACTTAAGATTCAACATAATTTTAAAAAGAAATCAAAATATACATATGGAAAATGACTGAGGAATTGATTAATGCTTTTAATTCTGCTATAGCTTAATTCAAACTTTAATATGTCAAGACAGTTAAAGTTATTGGGGAGATGCTTGGTATTAACCCTAGGGATGAGTCTGTACTTCTTGAGTTGTTTCCTTTAGTGGTTGAAGAACAGAGGAAGATATATTTCTTTTCATTAGCTATTTAGAGGAGATAACTCTATCTCTAGTGTATTCTAGAAATCCAAAGATTGGTAAATCAAGGAATTCTTCCTTGTTAAGTGTGTCACATTTCACTTATTTGCTATGAAATTTTTGTTTTATCTTTTTGAATTTCGTATTACCAAGTATAAGAAACAAACTGAAAAGCATCAGAAATAAACATCTTCAAAATTCTATGAATGGGCTCCATGTGTGGTTATAACTCCTGGCATTAGCACATATTATTGTTATCATTTTTGAGTTAAAACTTTTTTTCCCTTCTTTTGCTTTTTGGAAAGGCCCTGAAAACCATGTTGCATGTCACCTTCTCTGTGAAACCTTCTTCACACATCTCAACCCTCCTGTCACACTTTTCTCGAATTAGAAGTAATCACTCCCTCATGAGTTGTCCTCATAGTACTTTATCTAAATACCAATTCAACTACTTGCCATCCTGAATTACAATTAATTCTTTTCTTGTCTATTTCTACCTCTAGATTGAGTACATATTTATTTAAGGGAAGATGCCATATTCACTTTTCTATTACCAACTCTGAAAATAGTTATTGACAACTAGTAAAGGAATAATAAATATTTGTTGAATATCGAATGAATTTTATAATTGCATTTAAAAAGTTTGTTAAATTAGAAGAGAAATGCAAATATCCTAATTAGACTAGGGCCTAATAATGGAATATTTTTATCTTAGACTACAAATTTCTCCACATATCAAAATATGTTAGGAAAAGTTTTATGCCATTTTTGACACAATATAAATAAGCCTTTATAATATAGGTAATAACATAAATATATTGGTAGAGTTAACAATAATTTAAATAATTAAAATAAAAATTTATGTTAAGATTCATATAACAAAGCAATCCACATGCAAGGTGACTGGCAATTTTCACTTTGCATTAGGATATAAAGCAAAGCATAGAAGATGTTAATTGAGAGTTCTTGAACATTGGAATAACTTGAAAAAATAACCAAACAAAATATATTTATTCTTATTAAAATAAGGAGTTAAAACTCTTAAATATAGCATCTAACTGTAAAGAATAAAAAGTTTGTTTTTTTAGCTCACAAGTTTTAATCCCAACATTTAATGCTATGAATCACAAAATCTTGGATCAATATTTTTCTACAAATTAGGATTTTGTTGGGTAACTGTATTTGAAAAAATATGATATAGTGGAAAAACAGCATTGGATCTGAGGAACTAATAGTATGGAAATTTGTATTCCTTAAATATAAATTGAGACTAGAGAATCACAGACATGCACACACATTAATGCCCAAAAAATATTAAAAAATTCCTCTAACAACAAACTTTAGAGAGCATTTCCTGAATAAAATTAAATAAATATAGAAATAACAATAAAATAAACTATTTAGAAATTGAGGATTATTTTCCTAAATACTTACAGGATCAAAGAGAAAATAAAATCTAAAAGTATAAATTATACAAAATATGATAATCATTAAAATTCCTAATATAAGACCTTTAGGATACAGCAAAAACTGTACTCCAAGGAGTAAAGAATTATTGTTAGGAATAATTTTTATAAATACAATTAAAAATAAAAGAAATAAACTTCAAGTCAAATACTTTTCTAAAAGAAAAACAAAAGTAGAGGGCATATACAACCTGAAATCAAAACTTACTATAAAACTACAGTATTGAAGATAGTGTGGTATTGGTGTAAGGTAGGCATATAGATCAGCGGAAAAGAATTGAGAATCTGGAGATAAACCCACACATTTATGATCAACTGATTTTTGACAAAGGTGCCAAGACAATGCAATTGGGAAAGGGTTGTTTTTTCAACAAATGGCACTAGGATAATTGTATGTACAACTGCAAATAAATAAGTTTGGAGGTTACCTTCTTGAGCAAAAGTGAATTCAAAATAGATTATAGACCTAAATGTCAGATCTAAAACTATAAAACTTGGAAGAAAACAGAGGAGAAAATTTTCAAAATGTTGTGTTAGACAAAGATTTCTTAGATAATACACCAAAAGTACAAGCCATAAAAGAAAATAAAGGACACATTGAACTTCATTAAAATGAAAAAGTTTTATGCTTTGGAAGATATCTTTAAAAAAATGAAAAGACAAACTGAAGACTTGGAGAAAATATTTTCCTGTCATGTATCTGATAAAGGGATTGTACCCAGAAAAAATAAAGCACTCATAATTTAATAATAATAAGACAAACAATCCAATATAAAAAATAGTTAATTGCTTTAACAGACATTTCACACAAGTTTACCAATGAGAAGCACATGAAAGGATGTTCAACATCATTAGTCACTAGAGAAATGCAAATTAAAATCATAATGAGATATCATTACTCACCCACTAAAATGGCTATAATCTAAAAGACAGATAATGCCAAATGTTTAGGGAGGAAGTAGAGAGACTGGACCCTCATACATTACTGTTGTGAATATAAAATGGTAGATCTATTTTGAATAACAATTTGACAGTTTCTTAAAAAGTTAAACATCAGCTTACCATAAACCCAGTGATTCTACTCCTAGGTGTCTACCTAAGAAACATGAAAACATATGTTAGTACAAAGGCGTATACAAAAATGTACATAGCAGCATTATCCATAATAGTTTAAAATGGGAACAAATCAAATACCCATTGATTGGTGAATGGATAAACAAATGTGGTATACTTAAACAATGGAACACTATTCAGTAATAAAAGGAGTAGAATTCTGATACATGCTCCAACATGGATTAACCTAAAAACATGCTAAATGGAAGAAGCCAGACACCAAATACTAAATATTATATCATTCCATTTATATGAAATATTTAGAGGAAGACAAATTTATAAAGAAAGAAAGCAGATCGGTGTTTATCCGTATCTGGGATTGGAAGTTGGGGATGATTACAAATGGGCTTGATGGAATTTTGAGAGTGATGACAATGTTCTAAAACCAGATTGTGGTGATGGTTGTGCAACTGTATGAATTCATTTTAAATTATTGTATTGTACACTTATAATGGTGAATTGTGTGGTATAAAATTAAACCTCACCAAAGGTGTTAAAAATAAGCTTATATCTTAAGAAATTACATTAAAAACAAACAAAAATAGGCAATCATAATAAAGGAAGTGGGAAGACTGATTTAATAAAGAGGAATGGAATTAAAAATTATGTTTAAAGATCAATATATATGTAATTTTGCAAACATCATTACCGCAAACAAAAGAAAGTCAAAATAAACTATATCATAGACTAGAAAGATTATGAAAAAATGTTATTCTAGCATTAACCGAAGAAGATTTAGAATCTGTGAAGAAGAAAAAACTCTTCAAGTTTGGAAAAACATATTAAAGATTTACTATTACAAACAAACACAAGGACCCGATATTTTTATGACAATTTTTTTTTTAGTGTTAGGTGAAATAGGTTATTCCATTGCTATTAAAGTACAAGACCATGGGAATAGAGGACAATCAATTCAATTCATTTTATAAATAACCTTAATACTAATAACTTGGTGAAAAATGTATAAAAATAAAAACTATAAACTGGTTTCCCTTATGACTAAAGATGCCAACATTGTAAATAAAGTACCTCAAATTTAACAGTACGATAAGAATATTATTTATGATTAAGTATACTTTATTCCAAAAGTGTAAGGATGATTAGATATTAGGAAAAACTAATAGAATAATTTATAAAAACAAATTAAAGGAGGGAAACATATGATTACATAATAGATTCCAAAAAGTAATTTGATTCAATTCAGTAGCCATTCAGTGGATAAAGTAATTAGTTAATAAATGTGACTGGCCTAGTTGAATATTTACAAGGAAAACAAAAACAAATCTGACAGCTACTTTTCATCATATTAAAAAACAATTTTAAATGGATTAAAAATCTAATTGTAGTTATATATATTAATTTCTATCTTATATGTAATGAACATGCTTTATATTTGGATATATCTATATGTGATCTAAATGTTTATACCTACACATATACATACATATGTATTTATTTTTACAAACTAGGAGATACTTTTTGTGTAACGTTGTGGTGAGATTGTCTTAACTAAGGCAGGAAAATAAGAGACAGAGAGAAAATTAGATGTGTTTGATTACATAAAAGTACAAATAAAAAATACAGGCGGTAAGATACCATAAACAGAGTAAAAGGACAAAATCTTAACTAGGAAAAATGTTTTCATCATAAATGACAAGGTCTTAGTATCCTTAATATATGGAGAGCTCTTAAAATTAATAAGAAAAGCAAACAATTCATCAGAAAAATAGTTTAATTACAGAGAAGGAAAAACATTTGGGCAATAAAGATATGACTTTAAACCTCATTTATAATCAGTGATATATGAAATAAAACAACAATGGGCCGCCGTGTATCACCCTTTAAATGAACAAAAATAGTGAGAATGAGTGATAGCATGCTGTTATTGAGTACACGGAAATGTAGATTGTGATAGAAAGTAAACTGACAGTTTCTATTAAAATTAAAATTTAACCTAGAATTCCACTTTTGAACATATCTCACAGAAATAAAAACAACACTATATATAGATAGATAGATATTAAAAGATATATTTTCTAATATCAAATAAACTAGCAAAATAACGAGAAAATAAAATTGAAAGCAACCTGAGTGTCCCTCAAAAGGCTAAGTCTGAAATACTATGGTACAGCCATTTTATGGACTATTATGTGGGCTTTAAAAAGGAGTGAGAGCTGGGGCCGGCCCCATGGCTTAGTGGTTAAGTGCGCGCGCTCCGCTGCTGGCGGCCCGGGTTCGGATCCCGGGCGCGCACCGATGCAGCGCTTCTCCAGCCATGCTGAGGCTGTGTCCCACATACAGCAGCTAGAAGGATGTGCAACTATGACATACAACTATCTGTGGGCCTTTGGGGAAAAAAAAAGGAGGAGGATTGGCAATAGATGTTAGCTCAGAGCCGGTCTTCCTCAGCAAAAAGAGGAGGTTAGCTCAGGGCTGATCTTCCTCACAAAAAAAAAAAGAAGAAAAAAAGGAGTGAGAGCTAAATCTGTGGTTTTATAGAAAGAGACATGATATTACAGATACAAAAACACCTGGATAAAATGAAGAAGCTAATATCATGCTGCTTACTTCAGGGAGTGGGAAAGGAGGGCAAGTGGTAAAATATTAACTGTTTCTTTAATCTTTTTAAATTTTGCTTGTTACAAAGAACATGAATTATAGTTGTACTTTAAAAATCTAATAATGGAAATTTAAAAGAAAAAAATGAAGAATATTGGGTGCTTAAATATATTTCATAGAATGATGGTTCCTGAATCACAATACTGCTAGTATAGAGATAATTTCTTAATATTTAGGTAAAGAATCATTTGCTTCTATTTGTAAGGTTAATCCTGTCAACTCATTTCTGGTAATGGCACTCTTCCCAACAACAAAGATTTAACAAGGGAGTTATACATAAAATAATAATTAAAACACAAAGCAACATATAGCAACAGAAAAAATTCTAACTCCCAATAACAAGTTTAGAAGAGGATTTATATCCTCAGAACAAAAGCATTCCTTCTTGACTTTCTAATTGGTCAAAATCTGTATATTCTACAGGAAAAGCTGTGTCATTATTTCCGTAAAAGTACCCTTTACTGCTTCTGCCCCCATCAGATTTCCTAAGCACTAATGTTTTTCTATGTACTGGTTTAAAAAAAAATTCTAATGTAATTTATTAGCTGTGTGCTCTTTGTCTTATCCTAACATCCGTAACCTTCTCCATGGCTGGATCCCAACTAACATTGCTTTAGTCCTAAGTGGTGTCATGAGAATGGAGGATATTGAATAAATACCTACATGAAACTTCAGAGTCCTTCCTATTAACCAAAGTGCCTATTATTCAATGTAAGTGAGATGATATTCTTCTGAAGTGGCTCTATTTCCTTCTATTATTTTGGATTTTATACTGTTTTATTTTATTCACTAGAGACCGTTGCCACTCCTGGTTTAACTAGCTTCAACTATTTGCAAATGACCTGGAAAGGCCAGTGTTTTGAATTTTGCTAGGACTCAAATTTGTATCTCATGAGCTAAGCCTGAGATACAAGAAAAAACCACTTAGCGGCTAAGTTTAGCTGATAACCCAGAATGCACGTCTCATTTTGATTTTTCTCTACATGTCTATGAGTAAGCCGCAATGCTCATGAAAAAAATAAAAACACTTCATGATGAGAGACAAACTCAGATGGCCCTGGAGGCTCGTTCCCTTCTCCCTTTTAGTAGCCTAGCAATAAGCTGGCTCTAGAGGTCTGAGTTAGCACAATGAAAAAACTTGCCCATAAGAGCTTTTGAGACCCAGAGGTTACCTCTTTCTACAAGACCATTTCTTCCGCTGAGAAATGCCTATTTTCACATAGTCAACTCCTGCCCCATTTTTCCTATAAATAATATATAGAGACATTTGGGGGCCAGGATTTCTTTCTGAAACCCTTTCAATGGCGTGTACAATGCATCTATGCCTGCCCTGCCAAGCAGGCCTCTCTGTGGCATAACAGCACCTTCGGGGTCATGTTCCTCTCTCATGCTTCCATATCTGTACATTTTCCTGATTCCGCCCTCGTTTACCTTCACACGGTATGGTGCTCATCTGTATTCCCTTTTGTCTTTGTGTGGAAAATGGCCTTAGAAGGAGAAGCCGAGTGCTAGAGCTGTACAGCAGAACTTACAGATGTTAGCTTTTGAACAACATATGGATATACTTCAGGCAGAAGCCTAAAAAGCTATTCTTTTTATTCCTGGTAACAAGTAGTAAGTACTGAGTAGTAAATAGGTTCTCCTTATACATGAGGAAAGTATCTATGTACTGATATAAGATGTTGACAAGGATACATTATTAGGTGGAAAAAGCAAGGAAGAGAATAGCGTTTATAGCAACCTTTTGTACAAGAAGTGAGGAAATGGTACATATATAAATTTTCTTTCATTTTCCTGAAAGAAATACTGGAAAAATAAACTAAGACTGTTCCCTGAAAGTGTGTGTGGGAGGGAGCCTGAGGGTGTGTCCATAGTGGCAGTGAGACTTCCCCATGTATAATGTTCAATGATCTGTTAACTGCTAAATTATTTGAATGCTTGACCTATTTAAAAGCTAAATTAAAAGCTAACCAATCAATGGCACAAATATTTTCTTTTTCATATGATATTCTAAGCTAAAAAACAAATAAATGTTTAATTAAATTCCCAACAATTTTGGAAATCAGTAATGTATTCTAACATGCTTAGTTAGATAAAAAGATAAAAATATGAAATAAAATATGGAATAAATAAACTCTGTATAAGATCGTATAATTGATTGAAAAATTATTTTCTTGCATAACCATGGAAACAAGACATAAAGATTAGTGTAATCTGATTTCAATTTTTAAAAATTGCCTGGTCTAATGGTAATAAATGCCATTTTGCTCTCAATTCTATGTACAAACTGTAAGAAAAATTTTAGGGATGTTATATTAAAAAAAGAAATAGCAATAATGCAATAAAATGCAGTGAAGTCATGAAATAACAAAAATAAATTGCCTCGACAAGAAAATAGGATTTTGTCAGGGTATAGAATTATTTTGTATGCATTTAAATGTCCCATGGTGGCAAAACAGTACAACCTTGGAACATCCTATATGACATACTTTAAACTTGTAATTAAGTAATTAATTCACAATTTAGCCATCTTTTTAATTAGACACTTAAATCAAGATTACATTTCTACATTAGAACTGACATATCATTTAAAGTTCAAGATAAATCAGATTGTAACAATTGTATCATATATATTTTTAAAATTCACATTAAAAGGTTGAGGTGACAAAGGAAGTGAAATAAGTGGAAAGAACTGGTCCTGGAGCCACCTGGAGTTTAAGGTATTATTTTGGTGGTTTAATTGGGATTCCAGTGGTCAACCTCTCCTCCCCATCCTCAGAACTTCTCCTACAGAAATGTTTTAAAAGGAATTAGAGGAAGTAATGAAGCATGAGAAAGCCATTCCATTTATCTTTGTTTAAGTTATTGTAGCCATTTAAATTAAATTTGATTTGTAGTAGCTTTAAACATTTTAGTTTTGCTTAATTAATTGTAAGTAGAAACAAGATTTGTGACAGAACTACTATGCTTAATAGACAGAGGGATGATATAATTACCAAATCAAAAGGTGACAGTTTTACTTTATCAGTGCCGTAAGTTCTTTTCCTGGGACTTATTTCAACTTCTCAGAAAGAAACTTAAAAAATTACAGAAGGGCCGGCCCTGTGGCTTAGCGATTAAGTGCGCGCACTCCACTGCTGGCGGCCCGGGTTCGATCCCGGGCGCACACCGAAGCACCGCTTCTCCAGCCATGCTGAGGCCGTGTCCCACATACAGCAACTAGAAGGATGTGCAGCTATGACATACAACTATCTACTGGAGCTTTGGGGGAAAAAATAAATAAATTAATTAATTAAAAAAACCAAAATTACAGAAAACAGAAAAAACAAAAAAATTAGTTGGCTCTCTGAACAAAATAGAAAACTTGGTTTTAATGAAAAATGTGTAACTCCCCCCTTATATTTCAGCAGCTGTTTGTTGATATCTTAACATCAAGCTTTAAAAACACTTTCATAACTGAAATAACTCCATACTTTTTGGATACTGTAAGCATATTTCAATCAATAATGCATATATATATATATTTCAATTTTCAGGATGGCAAATTTCTGTTCAATGATTCATATTGGTGGTGGTGTATTCTATTAGGGAAAAAAATTAGCATTGATGCATTAAAATATTTTACAAATAAAAATACACAAAATATGGTATGTTACATTGTCAGAAAATTCAGGTGGTTTAACTGCTTAATTTGGCTTGCTATTCTGGCAGTAGAGCCAGTAATGAAAAACCACTTGAGACTATTTAGTAAGTGTTATCAGCATCTTAAAACAATCACCTAACTTTCTCTCCTCTGCAATTCATTTTTTCTTTCCATATACTTGTTTCATTTATTATTTTTACATTCTTCTCCCTTTTTATTTCCTAAACAATTTCTGCCAGTAGTATCTCTGGGATTAGAATCGAATGGGGAAGATAGTACAAAAAAACAAGCAGTACGCATTGTCGTCAGATCCTTAATCCTCATACGTCTTTGAAATGTATCATTTTCTACCTGTGATTTATGGTAGTTGAGTTACTATCACAGTGTCATAGAAAGAGTTCCATGTTGGAGTCAGACAGATCTTCTATAAATCCTGGCTCAAAAATGTCTCTACCAGTTCTTAACAGAATGACATAGGATAAAGGCTCTGATCTGCAGCTTCTTGTCAGTCTGTAATATGGAGATAGTGCTACCAAACGACTGGTACATAATAGATAATCAACAAATTTTTTTTTCCCCACTCTTCCCAATAGTTTAATAAACTGGTAGCTGTTTGGGGTTGTTAGATTGTATACACAATATTTGTTAAACCCAGCACAGTACTAGGTAAGCAAGGATAGGCTTTGGTAGAGAGAGCTAAGTATCTAGGCAGTTGCGTGAGCAAGATGTTCAGTGTCTTGTACTATTAAAAAAATAATTTATTTCCTATGGTGTAGCTTATATATATATATCTCTGAAAGAAGTCACATGACAATTTCACAGCGTTGTCAAAAGAGAGGTTGTGTGATTGAAACTCCTCCAAGAGATAGCATTTTGTACGTTCAGAAAAAAAAAAAAATCCTGTTAGTTCATCCACTAAGTGTTAGACATTGCTTTACTAATGAAATAGTGAATCATTATAATTAAACACATTGGAAAGTAAAAGATATAAACCATGATTTTGTATTTTAATTTATAAGAAGAAATGTAATTCTCAAGAAAACAAAATTCCCACGAGTTTCACCTATATGTTTCCAACCACAGGAAGCTGAATTATCAGAAGATTGTTCAATGAATATAGAATCACATTAAGAGCAGTTGATTATACGTGGATTTTATTAATTATATCAACTTTAATAACCTGGGACATCCATCTTCTCTATAAGGAAACATCTGCCTTAAAATACACATCATTGTCAACTTCTAGGTAGTACTTGAATTGGAATAGATGATTTTTTTTCAGTGACTCCCTAAGTTCAATTTTAGACCAATTTCTCTTATGTCTGACATTATTTTATTTGAATATTTTATCACTATCAAATAAATAAATGGTTTCCCAAAGGTTGCATAATCAATCCACTGGAGTGCTAGAAAAAAATAATAAACTTTAATCTATATTTAACTATACTTCATCCCTTAAAATCCTACTTTATGTATATTTGAGTCAAGCTAAGCTCAATTTCTTTTAGGCCTGAGATTTTCTCCATAACTGGCAATTTCCTATGTCTCTGATCTTAGCAATCATGTGTTGATTTTACAGTTTAACTATGTTTTAACTATATGAGAGCAGTTTTTTTTAAATCTCAAATTCTGGGGAGTCATCTCTTTGCTATTATTTGTATCAAGAACTATTATTTAGTGTAAATTTATCAACTCATTAATTCTTGAAATTTTAAAAATTAAACTAATTACCATTAAGCAAACTATACTGCAAATAAAAGCTTTCTCTTAAAATTTTTTATCTAAATGCTCTTAGATTATCATCTCCCCTAACCTCTGCTTCTCTTCAACTACCATCACCACCAACAGCAACAACAATAACAAATTTCCTTAAAATAAAAAACACAAGGAAACAAGATCTAATTTGAGAGAAGATATTCTCTATCAATTATCTAAGAGGTTGAAAACAAAGTCAAAATTTACTTTTTTGTTATAATCAATTGTTTAAAAATATCAATTGATACTTTCTTACATAGGAATTCAAATAACGAGTTGGTCACATTTCTGTTTTAATCTTGCAGTGTGGGGTTTGCAGGGTAGGACAGAAGGTTCCTAAATGGCTATTCAGGTTTGTTGTTCAACAGTGACCAATAAACAATGGGTCATTTTATATATATTGCCAGAAGAGAACAAATACATGAAGACAAATGGAACCCCCAATGCCCAATGGTATCATGGATCAGGCTTAAATCATTAAAAGAGTAATTTATAGAAATTGTGTATATATCTCTGTTCCCAGGGTTCATTGTAAGTATTATAGAGTGTCAGGAGACTGAATTTTTATTTTTATTTTTCTGATTTGCTCTCGGGTTGTTCAAACCCTTGAAATGTGTCTAAAAAATTTAATTTCTTTCTCAAAATCCAGTGGTTCTTCTTATAGTTCACTGGAAATAATTATAAGGAGGAGGGGCTTTAATTAAATAAAATCACACTTCTTCTAGCTCTCTGCTTTTTGTGTGAAAATCTGAAAGATGAGGAGTAACAAATAGGATCTCTGTCTTTAGAACTCCTAGGGTCTTTTTGCGTTGCCTGTCAACGAGTTGGCTGGAATATTGGTCCATATCCTGCACACAGAAGCAGTGTCTGCTCAAAACCTCAACTTCTCCCAAAGGTCTACAGCTGCTTTAAGCATTGTTTGTTATGTAACACCCTGGACTCCCAGCATGCAATTGCAACATCCTAGGATTCACTAGTAAGGCCACTTTCAGAACCACAAAAGCTCCTATTGCAACATGCTCTGTCGACCCTCCTGGTGCCTCTCTAAATTACTAGGAAGAAGGAGAGCAAGAGGAAGACAAAACCCCTTTCCTGGAGTTCAATCCAGAATATTCCATCCTTGTCTGATCCAAACATCATCTCAGCGATGACTCAAGACTGGGCCCTGCTGCCGTTGAGTTCCATGTAGAGCTGTGCGATGCTTGCAGTGTCTGTCCATGCCCTTCACTTGACAATTAGATGACCACACTAAGAGAGACAGTTATGCTTCTCTATTATAGTATGAGAAATATTGTAATTTAAATGTATTGAATATTTTTATAGAAATATAGATAGGAAAAAGGGGAAAAACCTCTCAACTGCAAAATTTAAAATTGACTTGTAAAAGCTGGAGAGCAAGAGTTGGGAAAACTCTGAACACTCATAAACAGATTTTCTTTTAACTCATTACCAGGTTTACATTATTAATGATGAACTAAAAATATTGTAGTCAAAGAAAGACCTTTCATTTAACATGGGAAAATCTGAGTCGGTATATGTTACAAGCCATTCCTATGAGATATGAGTGGTTCTCAGGAGCTGGAACAAAATGCCAGCAAGGTATAAATGGCATTGGGGTAGTCTTGGCTATAAATATTTTCAGATTTATAGCTTTCATTCTGAAGAGCATATTGTGTGAGGGAATACAGTGTGAATAAATGGAAATTGTACTCTACTGAAGTAAGAAATGGGAAAATACAGTTTTATTTCTTGCCCAACATTTCTGCATCATGATATCTCTTAAGTGTGCAGCCATAAATCTGAGCTGCATCTCAGGAAATGGTGTAAAAGATTTCATTGCTGATCTGTCAGATTTTAGAATTCCCTTCATTCAGTCAGTTGGAGAAAATCACACAGGGCAGAGGCAAACAATATGACCAGAAAGCCTGCGGGAACTTTGGCTTTCCTGCTCATTATGTGCAGAAATTTGAAATTGTGAAGAAATGAAAATTAATTTTAAATTACTTTCATTCAGAAAAAGTAATGTGTAAATATCCAGACTGTTGTCCATCAGTCCTGTAAGTAGGCTTTTGATAATTAAATTGACAAAATACATAAAGAATTCTCTTAAATAAGCTTACTATTGTTTTCTCTGCCTTAAAATACAAAAATTTGACAATATGGAAACAGCTTTTCTTCAGCCATTATAGACTGTAACAACCATTATATCATTAATCAAAGGTATTCACTATTTAAAGCTGATTATCTTATCTATAAAATTATTATGTCATAATGTGGTTTAGGGCATTAAGTGAGATAATATAGATAAAGTGAATTGCCAGGTTCCTGATCCACAGTTGTTGCTCGATAAATATGGACTAAAATTATTATTCTGGCTCTAGGACTAAAGTTTCAAACTTTATTATCTTTAAAAACACAAATTTGAAAAGAATATATATATGTATATGATTTCTTTCATATAGTTTTCTAAGACTATGCAGGATTATTTTTCATCTTTGGGGTAATTTTGTCCCTTTACTTGGTTTTGACAATTGTTACTATTTTGCCTTGTTTTCTCTCTTTCTATATAGATACATAGACATCATTTATTACTATCTATACATCTATGCACAAACTTTTTTTGCTGATCCATGCATCTCGTAAGAACAAGGACATTCTCCAAAGTAACCTCAATATTATGATCACACTCTAGAAATTTAATATTGATGTTGTATTATATGATATGTGGTCCATATTCAAATTTTTCTTAGTTTTTTTTTGTGTGTGTGAGGAAGATCAGCCCTGAGCTAACATCCGATGACAGTCCTCTTTTTTGCTGAGGAAGACCGGCCCTGTGCTAACATCCGTGCCCATCTTCTTCTACTTTATACGGGACACCGCCACAGCATGGCTTGACAAGCGGTGCGTTGGTGCACGCCCGGGATCCGAACCTGTGAACCCCGGGCCGCCGAAGCAGAGCACACACACTTAACCGCTGCGCCACCGGGCTGGCCCCAACCTAAGTATTTTTTTTTTTTTTACTTTTCTAGTTGTTTTTTTTTTCCTGGATGTAATCAAGATTCATGCATTGTATTTGGTGATCATGTCTCTCTGATTTTCTTTAATCTGAACAGTCCTCCCACTTTTTTTTGGGTCTCTCATGACATTTTTGAAGATTTTTAGAGGACTGTTGAATGTCTCACATTCTAGATTTTCTTGATTGTTATTTTATGATTAGATTCACATTAAACATATTTTGCAAAAAAAAAAAATGATAGCAATGATATTGTGTCCTCATTGAAGGCATCAGGAGGCACAGCAAACCAGCGGTGTGCTGGAGACCTGATTGTTAAAATCTCAGGAATTTTCTGAGTTAGATTTAGTTAGACAAGTCATTATTAAAAATTAAATTAAATTAACTTACAGTTAAATAGTATATATTAAGCAAAGGTAATACATACTATAAATCCATCACTTTCTAAGACTTTACCACGTTTACTGGTGAAAATATTATACATTGTTGTGTGGCATTCCTCTCTTCTCAACTCTGCCTTCTGTGATGTCCCATTGATAGCTTGAAATAGGCCGTTGTGGATGCTATTGGCAAATGCTCTAAATCAGAGGTTGGTTTGTTGTACTGTTGATTTTTAAGAAAGAGATGGAGAAAATGTTCATTATGTAGATTAAATTTATAACTGTGTTGTGTCTGTAACCATTACATTAAGAGTAGCACAAAAAATGAAAAAAATGAGGAAATAACTTTTCAGTGTTTGAAAGTTTTCAGTGTTTGAAAACTTTGCTTATGATGTTTTTGTCAAGCACTTTTTAAAAATTCATGTAGTTGAATTTATCCATCTTTCATTTTATTGCATCTGTTTTTTCAGTCATAATAGCTAGAGTTTACCCATAACCAGGATATAAATAATATACCCAAGTATTATTTTACTATTTGTGTAGTTTTCTTTTTTTTAAATGTTATATTTTTGACTCATTTAAAATTTATTTTACTGTAGAGTATGTGGTTTACACTCATTTTATCTATCCTAGTGACTATACAGGTGTCCTAACCTCATTTATTTAAAAGTCCATCTTTGTCCAAGGTATTTGAGATTTCATCTTTATTATATGGGAAGTTTCCATAATACATAGGTTTATTTCTAGATTTTCTTTTCTGTTACATTGTTTTGTGTATTTGAGAACCAATACACATTGATTTTAGAGCATTTAGTGCACTTTTAAATTTCTTATAGAGCTATTCCTCTTTCATTGATCTTTTTGGTTTTCAGGGGTTTCTTAGATATCCTTAGGTGTTTTCCCCATAAGTTTTATTCCAGAAAATGTCTGGTAGTATTTTTATTAGAATAGTGTTAAGCTATATTAACATGGGAGAATTTATATATTTGTAGTATTTAATCTTTCTGTATGTTGGTCATGGGAATCTTTCTGTTTTTTCATGAACATTTTTGGAGTATTTTAAAGTTTTTCTCAGAAAGATTTAGCATATTTTTTTACTAAATTTATTTTTAAATATGTTATCATTTCTATTGCATTTGTAAACAGATTATTTTCTTTCTATTATATTGCCTTAAGTGGTTATTGTTTGTTTTTATGAAGGTAACTGATCTTTGTATTTTAATTTTCTTTCTTGTTATTTCCCGATTTTTAAAAATAGACTTTTTGTCTTATAAAACAGTTTTAGATTTACAGAAAAATTGAGATTATAGAACATAGAATTCACATATAGCTCATACTAAGTTTCCTTTACGTTAACATCTTATATAGTATGTTTATTAAAATGAATGAATGAATATTGCTATATTAATTAAAGTCCATACTTTGTTCAGATTTCCTTAGCTTTTTCCCTACGTCCTTTTTCAGTTCCAGGATCATATCCAAGATGTTACATTGCATTTAGCGGTCATGTCTCCTTAGGCTCCTTATGGCTGTCACAGTTATCAGACTTTCCTTCTTTTAGATGACCTTGACAGTTTTGAGGAGTATTGATCAGGTATTTTGTAGGATGCCCCTTTATTGGAATTTTTCTAATGATTACACTGGGGCTACGTGATTTGGGGAGGAAGAACACAGAGATAAAGTGCCCTTTTCATCTCATCATTGCAAGTGTCTATACTATCGACATTATGTTGATCACCATCTATTGATGTTGACATTGATCACCTGGCTGAGGTTGATCCACTGTAAGGTTAAATTTCCCCCTTTCCTGTACTCCACTGTGAAGGGAAGTTTCTGTGTAGCCCATACTTAAGGAGTGGGAGTTATGTTCCCCTCCTTGAGGGCAGACTATCTAAATAATTTATGTGGAATTATTCTTCAAGGGAGATTTAGATATTCTCTCCAATTTATTTATATGTTCAATTATTTATTTCTATCAGCTTGGACTGGTGGATATTTATTTTATACTGTGGGTTCTAATCCAATACTGCTTCATTTATTTTGCTGCTCAAATTTTTCCAGCTTTTGCCGCTCAGAGCTCCTGGATTTGGCTCCTGTGTCCCTTTGACACAGGAATTTTTAACATTTCTTTACACTTACTGACTTTTTGACAATACAGGATGCTTCAATTTCTTCTTGTATATTTCCTGCCCATTCCTAGAATCAGCCGTTTCTCCCAGGAGTCTTGTCACCTTTATTGGAAAAACAGTATTAGAAACCATTCTGAGTGCTAGATGTGCTCCTTGCTAGTGGGGTGTTGTTTCTTTTAGGACCTCTCAGCTGACAGAGCAAGGAAATATATGTGTGTATAATAACCTATGTGTGTATACATATATCTATAAATATTTCTATGTGTAGCCATCTGTATCTATATTTAGCAAACATGAGTTCATACTGATGTCTTTAATTCTAACCTATTACCACATGATCATTCTAGCCTCCTCCTCTTATTCATCTATAAACTCCTGCTCTAACAGTGAGAAACCTGGATCCCGTCATGGTCATCAAGTTACCTAATTGCTCAAGTCAGGTATACGTGTGTAGCAGTATCAGATTTGTTAACCTGTACAGTCATGGGAAATAGCTTTCTCAACTAGAGTATATGTCTTACTTGTAATTCGTTTTGACTTTCGTCTTATAGACCACTTTCATTTCCAAAGTTTCTTAGGTCAACACCTTCTCTCTCCCCACCTCCTTCTACAGTGAGGTCATTTTGTACATTTGCAGTACATGTAGTACTCGTGTCACAATCTGCATTCCTTCCTGGGATCCCCCAACCTACTAAATGATTTTCTAAAATTTGCATAATTGGGGTTTATGCTTTGTGCTGTAAGTTTCTATGGCTTTTAACAAATATATAATGTCATGTATCCACCATTACAATATCATCCAGAAGAGATTCACCATCCTAAGAACGCCCTGTGTTTCACCTATTCAACCTTCCTACTCTCTCCCTGAATTCCTGCAACACTAATCCTTTTATTGTTTCTACAGTTTTGCTGTTTCCAGAATTACATACAATTGGAATTATACATTGTTTAGCCTTTTCGGATTAGATTCTTTCACTCAGCTATAAGCATTTAAGATTCATCCACGTCCTTTCATGGCTTGATAGTTCATTTCTTTATATTTATGGATGATATACCATTGTAAGGATGCACATCTCTGTCTTTTAAATGATTACTATTTCTTTACTCTCTTAGCATATCAATTATATTTCTTTTTAAAATTTTTAGTGGTTGCCCTAGAGTTTGCAATATATACTTAAAATTAATTTAAGTCCACTTTCACATAACCCTATACTGCTTCATGGCTAGTGGAGTTATCTTTTAATGTAGTATTCTCAATTCCTCCCTTTAATCCCTTATAATATTTTATGATAATAAAATAGCATACTACTTATATGCTATTGTCATCCAATATATTGTAACCATATTATTTAGAACAAACTGTTATACATTAGATAAATTAAGAACAAGAAAAATAAATGATTTTATTTTTACCTCCATTTAGTCCTTCTTTGATTTTCTTTCTTTCTTTAGACCCAAGTTTCTGACAAATATCATTTCCCTTCTCCCTGTAGACCTTCTTTTAACATTTCTTGCAGGGCAGATCTGCCTGTGATGAATTCCCTCAGTTTTGTTTGTGTTAGAAACTTTTTATTTCTCCTTCACTTTTGAAGGTTAATTTTGCAGTGTATAGAATTCTAGGTTGGTGAATTTTTTCTGTCAACAGTTTAAATATTTCACTCCAGTCTCTTCTTGCTTGCATGGTTTCTGATTTAAAGGAAGTCTCCTTTAATTCTTACCTTTTTCCTCTGTAGGTAAAGTATTTTATTCCTCTGACTTCTTTAAGATTTTTTTCTTTGACTTTGATTTTCTGCAGTCTGAATATGATATGCTTGGGTGTAGGTATTTAATATTTATCCTACTTGGTGTTATCTAAGATTTATGGTTTTCTGCCTGTCATTATTTATTGAAAGTTCTCAGTCATTATCACTTAAAATGTTTCTTCTGCTCCATTTTCTTTTTCTTCTCTTTCTCAAATTACCTGTTTGTTACACCCTTTTTAATTATTCCACAGTTCTTGGATGTTCTGTGTTTTTCTCCCATTCTTTTTTCCTTTTGCATTTCAATTTGGGAAGTTTGTATTGGCATAATTTCAAGATCACTGATTCTTTCTTCAGCTATGTCTAGCCTAGGGATGAGTCTATCAAAGGTACTCTTTGTTTTTGTTATAGTGTTTTTGAATTCCTGCATTTCCTTTTGATTCATTCTTAGTTTTTATCTCTCTACTTATATTACCCTTCAGTTCTTGCCATTATCTACTTTTTAGATTAGAATAGTCATTTTTTAAATTCTCTGTCTTATAATTCCAAAATCTGTGTCATATCTGAATCTGGTTGTGGTGTTTGCTTTCTCTCTTTCAGGCTATGTTTTGAGTTTGCCTTTTAATGTGCCTTATAATTTTTTGTTGAAATCTGGACATAGTATATGGGTAATAGGAATTGAGGTAAATAGGCCTTTAGTTTGAGGTTTTGTTAATCTGCCTAGGAGTTGGGCTGTGTTCCTTGTTTAATGTAATGTTGGTGCCAGAGGTTTCAGTTTCCTCTGTTGTCCCCGTTTTGACTCCCTGTTGTCTTTGGGTTTCCCTGAGATCTCCTCCTTAAATAGAGTCTGATCTTTGCAGCTCTTTATAGTTGTAATCCTCTGCTATTATACTGGAGCCTAGTTTTAATGGGATGGTAAGGTGCTGAGGAGGGGAAGCATTCTATAATGCCGTTATTAAATCTATGTCTTTTAGTGGGCTTGTGCCTGGGATGTGAACTTCACAAGTGTGCCTTATTCCCATTCCCCGTAAGTGAGACAGGAAGGCTAGACGGGGCTAGAGTTGGATAATTACCCTTCCCCCCAAGTTGGATAAAGATATGATAGTCTTTTCCCCTGGAGAGGAGGCATGTGTAATAGAGAATGCTCCAGGAATATTTCAGAATATTTTTTTCTTCCCCATCCCCTGCTAGAGACCTGAGGAGGTTTTTCTTAAATCTTCACTGTAAAAGCCAGGTGGGGTTTCTGGAGGTAAAACCCATGAAGGTGTGTGGGGGCCTTCCTAAGGCTGTGATATCTAGGAATTTCTCACTTTCATGCTAGTCCACGCTCAGCCTTCAGCAATTTGTAAAAATTACTATTTAAGTGTTCCTACTTCTTTATGGCTCTAGCAGCTTCTGCTCCAGGTGAGCTTATCTGAGTTGTGTTTCTCTCCACATTAGTTACCTTTCACTCCAGAATTTGGAGTGGAGGTTTGTCCTGTGACCACGATTTTTTGAAGGATCTAAGAAAAATCATTCATGCTTAGTTTGTTCAACTTTTATCTTATAGTAAAGACAACTTCTAAGCTCTTTACATGTTAGGGCTGAACCCAGAAGTCTCATCAGTTATTTTATTTTTCAGATTTTGTTTTAATCTCTTGGGTTTTCCTGTATATCATCATATTACTTGTAAATAGAGATAGTTTATTTCTAATCTCCCAAAACAGTTGTTATTATTTTCTCAATATTAAATAATGGAGACAATTAGCATTTCACCTTGTTCCTAACTTGAGTGAGAATGCCTGTGGTATTTTTAACTAGCATGCCAACTTTAAATCTGAAGGGGGTGTAGCATATTTAGGAAGGAACTGTAACTTTTTATTTTATTGAATGTTTTAAGTAGGGAAAGGTATTGAATTTTGTCAAAGTTTTTTCAGTGTCTCTGGAGAAATCGTATGTTTTTTTACTTTTATATCTAGTAATATGGTGACATATTATTGGAATTCCTAATATTGGAGCATTCTTGAATTTCTGGAGTAAATCTCACTTTACAATGCTGTATTTTTTTTTCTTTTTTTTTTTTTTGGTGCACTGTTGTATTTATCAGTATGGAGTCATAATCTTTGAAAATAATTTATTTTCTAGCTCTGTCTACTAAAACGGCTTGAAGCGATGTCACCCTAGCTATAATGAGCACATCTAATTTCTGTTCTTGGTTTTTAAATACCATGCCCCATTTAAAGGAATCAGAACTCCTTGGAGATGTGCCATATGGAGCAGATGCTTTGACTGGAATAAAATCTGATTCAGGTTGTTGGCACAGAAAGAGAGGTAGTACCATATTTAAAAGTAATTCCCTGTATCATTCATGGGCAGTTGTTACAACAAAAATATTAAAGTTGATAATGTCATTTATGTGGTTAATTTTATAAAAACAAAACTATAAGATAATAGATTATAATTTGTAATGAGGTGGAGAATGACCATGAAAATCTTTTGTAGCACAGTTTCACTGGTTGTCTTAGGGCAAATATTTCAGAGTTAGTAAACCTCAACAACTTTTTTTTCACATGATTATTCCAAATGTTTTGATCTCTTCTGAAATTCCAAGTGATGGTTACATTAAGCTAGTATATATAACGTAGTATATGTATATGTTTGTGTGTGTGTGAATATATATATATATATATGTATGTGCTGCATAAAAAAATAAGCTGAGGAAATACTGAGGAAGATGTACAACCAAAGAACTTTGGAGATTTTTTTAAGTCATAGAAGGCTGAAAGAAATAGGGCCCTCTATTTAGCTGCAACTAGCAGTGTTTTAAATTAGGTGTAAAGATTTATAAGCAATAAAAATTAGTGATTTTTAATTTCCGCTGTTTAACATGAATTACCAAAATTAGGCCAAAGGCTAATAAAGATCTTTGTTTAAGTAACCTGACATAATTTTCACTGTTGACCTCTACTTCTTGAGCGACTGTGTTTTACTGAATCTCCCAAAGAAATATGTCAGGTGCCTCGGGGCTGGTGAAAGAGAAGGCTTTAGCAGGCGGGGCTTCTGGTTTCGTAGCCTCACTTGAACCATATCTCCATGTCGTGTTACGTATGTATGATATCTAAGTTAGAGTTTATATGGAAAATGCACTTCATAGAGAGAGGCACAAAATATGTGAAAACCACCGGCCTTCTCACCTAGGCTATTTTCACAGTTTCTGTTGTATACTTCCATTTGCATTAGGTGATACAAGAAGTTTGCAATTCCACCCATTCTGAACCACTTCTTAGGTTATTTCGGGTTTCTGCTGCTTTCTTGCCCTCTTTTCCCTCTTTTTTTTTTTATCTTCTCTAGGCCTTTTAAAGAAGAGAAGCTTTCAGTTTTTTTAAAAATTATTTCAGACTTTCTCTGTCTGAGCCCAACTTAGCTTTCTTAAGAGTTGGTTCTTCTGAGTGTTTTCAGTTATTTAACAAAATAAAATGTGAGTGAAAGTAAAAGGTGATGCTACTTAATAATTTCTTAATTATATTCACAGCTGTCCTCCAATTTACATTTATAATGTATATTAGTAATTTTGGTATATCTTACTCATTTAGACTTCACAGCCCTTTCAGATATAATGAATCCCATTTTATAGACTAAGAGCTCTAGACTCTAAAAGTTAAGAATAACACGATCATCTAGTCAGTAAGTGATTGAGCCAGCAGAAATCTTCTAACTCCTGGTCTTTTTTCATTTAGTATTCTAACAACAGTATTAATTAGACATAATAGCTAATATTTCTTGACATATGTTAGAATGACATGATAGCTAATATATATTGGAGTGCTCAGTGTGTTCTTGGCACTAGATTAAGTACTTCATATTACTATCTCATATATTCTTTATAACAACCCTATAAGATAGGTATATCAAAATTGAAGGAGTTTAATATATTCCCCAATGCCACACTACTAATCTGTGGTGTATCAGGATTAGAATTTAATTTGTTTCATTCCAGTGTGCATGGTCTTAGTATATCTCCTATGCTGCCATTTTAGGAAAGAGAGAGGAGAAGGAAGAGAACATTTTAGTGAGAACCTACTATGTGCCTTGAACTGAGAAAGAGAATTTATAAAGCTAGTTTCACATAAAAATAAAAAGTGTGCCTTACATTATGTATATACAGAGTTAAGTCTATATCCATCAGCTGAGTTGAGCATAGTAACATCTCGATGAGAGAGGTAAAATGTAGAACATAAGAAGGCAGGGATAGCTATCTTTATCTTATAGTAACTGAAGCCGAGTACCAAATAACTTTTCAAGGGTCACAGAATGAATAAATGTTATTATCCCATTAGATGAGGACCCCCTTTGGTACAATATCAGTTCTTTATTAATCATTCTATGATCAGCAACTGCCACAGTATCTGACATTTTAATGAATATTTATTAAATGAAAAAGTGAATGAAGGAATGAATGAAAAGCAAGAATGAGAACCTAGGTATTCTGACTTCTTGCCCCCAAACATTGAACATACCCCCTTACTCAGTTCAATATATAATACAGAAGTTCTTTTTTTTTTCAATATACAGATTCCAGAGTTGAAGTCCAAAGTGAAAGCTGTGTTTAGATAGTCTAATCTCTTAGTAGGATCAAAAGATGGTTAAGCACACATGAGGAATAAAAAAAATGTTTTGTCTACATAATCCTGGAAAATCTTGAGGAGCCCTGTGCTGTTCACTTAGCACTCTGCTACAGCAATTTGCAAATATTAGTGAGAGAGTCATAAGGGGCAGCTTGAAGAGTCTAGCAAAACAAATCAAACAAGACATTTTGTATGAATAAAAAAGTTTTCCATTGTACAAATAAAGGCATATGTTGATAGGAAATTGTGAATAATATATTTCAGTATTCATGAAGTTTGCACTAAAAGTCAGTACATAGAACTTATACTATGTTGCATTATCTTCACAAAGATGGTGTCCTCATGTAATTTATGACAGACCCATAACACCTAAACATGCTGCAATTCATACATAGTTAGTAATCCATAAATATCTTCTGAATGTAATCTGTATTTATTTTAAAATGTTCTCTTTTTGAATTTTAATAAAAAATAATATGTGATACCTCCAAATTTAGAATAGTGTCACACACACACAAACACACACACAAACTTCCAGAGTCATTGAGGTTAATTAAATCAAACCTAGCAAATTCTCTTGGATAGGATATGGCATACTTTTTCATTTCACCACATGGATAACAAGGATCCTGTTCCAAAGTAGATTATCTTTCTCCATGTAAAACTAATTTTGAAACAATATCTCCTATCCAGAGACCAAATATTATTTCTGGTTTCTGGATAGTGGATGAGATCTGCAGGGAAAAGTGGTTTTTAAGACAGAACAATGTTAGAAAAACAAAAATGATTGGCATACTAAATTACTTTGAATAGGTGGAAAGATTAGAATAAAATGTGCGAGTTGAAAAGTAAGAAAAGATAGTTCAGCTTAAGAGTGCTTAGGATTTATTTTTGTCAGGCTGTAAAAACAATTATTGGTTTTATATATAGTATATGTTTTTGTTAGTTTTATTTAGCATATAACTTCATTGTTGTAAAGAGATGACATTAATATTGTTCATCTAAAGATAGCCTGTGTGGATTTTTGTAAACAACATTTTTATCCATACATGCACAGCTTGGGTCTGATGACATCTAAGATTACTTCTGGATAAATCCAGAAGGGAGTAGCAACAGAGAGACAGGTTACTGAAAAAGACAGGACAAAGCAACACATGAATAAAGCAGACGAAATTCAGTAGATGCCCCCTGTATTTATTGCAATGAACATTTGTAATTGCTAATTGCTATTTTATTATTTTACTGTGTTATATTTTAAAATGAACTAAACATACAGTCACATTAGTCACATACAAGAGGAAATGTAGGTATATAATTATCTTTAATTCTGCACATTTAAGCAGATGTTTGACAATATCTTATTGAAATAGCATAGGCTAACTTCTGGTTAAAAGTGAAGGATTAAACTCTCCGAGGTGAAAGCATAGCGTGCCTAAACTGTGGTCTTTGGGTGGTCAGCATGAGTAGAATTATTTCCTGGGCTGCAATAAAAAAGGGGCAGGGGAGAGGCCTGACTATCCAGGCTTTACACAATGTACACACACACGTGCACACCTGCTTTACAGCTTTATGCTCTCGTCAACAGTTACATATTACCTTTTTGCATTGTTGTTAATATTAGCATTCTATAATTTCATTTAAGAAAGGGGTTTTACTACTAAATTTTTTGAAAACCATTGCCTTGAAGGAAGTAAAAAAAAATATATAAACCTTGGTTTGATATTTATAAACACAGTAAAATGATAGAAACATCACATTGCTGCTATAATATATTACCCTTCTTATCAGTGATTTTTTTCACATTCATGTACATATAGAAAAGCCTGCAGTTGGTATTATTCTTACTACAATTGTATTGTTTCTTGATCTCTAGGCATCTCTGGTGAGATGACCTATGGATAAAGTGTCTATATTCTGAAGAATAGTCTGTGTACTATTTTTGATAACAATTTAACATTAATATTGATTTAAAAAATTTAACATTTTTGATTAAATATGTGGTCTCTTATCACAAGTTAAAGTCCATTTTATTAAATAACCACAAAGAAGTTTAGATATTAATTAATTAAAAATGAACTTGAAATACTACTCCTTTCATGTACTTATTCAACAGAACTTCACATTGCACGGTCTTGGTTATACTTATTGTCTTAGGCTAAGCAAATAATTGTTACTTTATGTAATATTTGTATAGATAGGCATTTGAAAAAGTCAATGCAAACTTTTGACAGCATTATTGGTGTATAATTGACATTAATAAACTGTACCTATTAAAGCATACAATTTGCTGTGTTTTATAGACATACATTTATAGCCCTAAAGCTGTAATCAAGATCCTTATCCAATCCTTATACAATCAAGATAAGGAACACATACATCAAAACCAAGAACTTACTCATGCCCATTTGTTTTTTTTCTTTTTGTTTTGTTTTGTTTTTGGTGAGGAAGATCAGCCCTGAGCTAACATCCATGCTAATCCTCCTCTTTTTGCTGAGGAAGACCGGCTCTGAGCTAACATCTATTGCCAATCCTCCTCCTTTTTTTTTTTTCCCAAAAGCCCCAGCAGATAGTTGTATGTCATAGTTGCACATCCTTCTAGTTGCTGTTTGTGGGACGCGGCCTCAGCATGGCCAGAGAAGTGGTGCGTCAGTGCATGCCCGGGATCCGACCCCGGGCCGCAAGTAGCAGAGCACGCGCACTTAACCGCTAAGCCACGGGGCCAGCACAACTCATGCCCCTTTGTAATCTAATCACTCCTTGCCTCAGACCCCAAATCACCACCAATCTGATTTCTATTACTACAGGCTGATTTGCAATTTCTAGAATGTTGTATAAATAGAATCATACAATATGTAGGCTTATTTGGCTTCTTTTACTCAGCGTAATTATTCTGAGATCCATCCATGTTGCTACTTGTATCAATAATCCATTCCTTTTTATAATTGAATAATATTCTATTGAATGGACATACAGATTGTTATATCATTCCCCTGTTGATGAACATCTGGGTCATCCCCACTACTTGGCTATTACAAATGAAGCTGCTATGATTATTTTTGCATAAGTCTCTGTGTGCATATCTGTTTTTGTTTCTGTTGGGCAGATACCTAGGAGTGGAGTGACTGGGTTCTATGGTATGTATATGCTTAACATGTTAAGAAACACGTGTACATTAAAAAAAATCTAATTTCCCCACTAAGTTTGCTTCTACCACTTGTCCTAATTCCATTGATCAGGACAGATCTGTGTAAAAACAGCACGATGCATTTGCCATCTAGTTTCACAGCCACTTACATTTGACTACATCTTCAACAATGATGTATTCACTTGCTTTTACAAATAGTCCTTTAAGTTTGGAGACTTAAAAATCCCTTTAGATAGAGAGCATAATTCTTCCTTAGGGGTTGTCCAAATATTTGTTTTGTTGCATTCTAGTGTTCTATTTTATATATAAACTGTCAGGTTAGGCTACTTTATTCTACTAGTGCAGGGAATTCTTATGTCCCATAAAGCAAACATCAATTCAGTAAGCCTGAATAATATGTACAAAAGTCAATTATAGATCTGAATTACTGTCTTACTGAGCAACATCACCTCAGTAGTGTAGAACTTCTTTCACATTGTTCCATTTTTTTAGTTCAGTGAAATAGGAGTGTCAGGTTTGGACATCCCGCTTAGCCTTACATAATATCTGTGGCTGGATCACAGCAGGTGATTTTTTGCTTTATTATTGTGCCTGGGATTACTTTGCAAATCTAGATAGATGAATTTGGTTAGGACCGTCGATATTATACCTGGCTGCCTAACAATTTCTGGAAGTAAAAGATTTTCTGTAGGTTAAAGAATATATATCCCCCCTGGGAAGTCAAACCACAACTTTCCTTTCCCTCAATATCTTTGCTATAGAACAGTTTTGTAAAACCAGTTTCCAGGACACTGAAAATGTGATACATGAAATAATGAAGCAACTACTTGTATGGATCTACAGAACAAAAAGGAGACCATGTAATATGGAGAAATAGCATGGGAGCCGGCTAAGGGATACTTCTCTGTACCTGCTATCACAGTCTGCTTTAGTGTTTGCTTTGATAATGAAGACATATGCTCCAATTTTCTTCTCATCTATTGGAAGCTTTTGTCTATGTGCACATCAGCTCCAAATATCATGCCACGTTGATAGACCTCTTGCAAAGTGATAAGGCCAGCTCTGCTCTCCTGCAGTGAATTTTGCAATCTTGCTCTTGTTTTATTGCTGACATGTCCTTGAAATGGCACATTCAACCTTAAGCAGATTTTCTTGTAACACTCATTGCTTGTTTTATTCCCCCTGATGATAAAAGTAATAAATACATAATGTAAAAATTTAGAAACAAATTAATTATAAAGAAGAAAAGCCACATGCAATACTCCACAACTCTTATTCTCTCTCTCATATATACACAATATGTTTTATATAATTAGAATATATACCTATGTATACATTTAGTTACCAATGTATTAAGTGCGTTTTCTTTGCCATTATATATTCTCTGAAACTCTTATTTTAATATCTGCAGAATAGCTTTTTTGAAAAAGAAAAATGAATAAATTTTAAATTAGATAACCTCTCTTCAGTTGTCTATTCTAAGGACAATAATGCAAATTCACCTATACAGGGTTTGTTTGGCAGAGAGTTTGATGGAAAAAGCAAGCTTTTCCTCACTCAAATACTTTAGAATTTGTCTGATATTCATGGTAGCAGTGTTCCTACCCAAGAGTTGAAGGTCAGGGTGGGTTATTATCTGCCACCACTGCTGCCGCCACTACTATTACTGCTGCCACCACCATCATTACCACCACCTCCACTACGACACTAATTGTTATTACTGCATTGTTTCCAACAACAGCACACCTCCCACCTACAGAGCAATGAGAGTAATTGTACCACCATGGTTCTCAATGGCATCATCAATTACTGCCTATGAAGAACCCTCACATCATCCTACGTGGTCCTGGACAAAACAAGTTTAAAAAGTTGTTTCTAACCTCCTGAGAGGTTAACAATCCAAAAGGGACTAGTGATCTAAAATTGTGTTCAGAATTTCAAAAGAATGGTGTATCGCCAATTCAGAGTTTTCTTAAACAGGTATTCGTTGTCTTTCCTGATACATTGTAGCTAAACCTGCAATAGATGTGTAGAGTGAACAATAGAATTGAACGGGGGTTTTATAAATCATTTAGTTCCATCCTTTCATTTAATTCTGAAGAAGCTGAGTTCTCAACGAGTTAAGTACTTGTTTGAGGTCACAAGTTATTAAAGGCAACCTTTGACCCCGAATCCAGATACTCAATCTTTATATTATGTTCCGCCACAGTTGTTGCCTTATCATAAGAACTTTGGCAAGTTACTTACCTCAGATTTCCTGTTCCTATTTTGGAAATAGTATATGAACTCACAGCTCTGTCCAAAATACTTTTAGTATTTTTGCTGATTAGTGTAGCCTCATTCACACAGAACTTAAAAAAAAAAAAAATGACTCAGGAGCATTTTTTTTTTTTTTTGCAGACCCATTGGCACACTTTTGCTTATACTATGGGCCAAAATTGAATTCATCTCAAGCGTAGTATAACTTAAGGCCAGGATGCTAGCCTGAGAAAGAAGCAAGATTTCTTTTAGTTGGGTTTTCAAAGACAATATTGGTTCATAAAGTGGCAGTGGAGCAATGAAGAAGGGCTGAATCATCTATTTACCCCAGACACCAAGTTTACTAAGGTCTAGGAATTATATCTGGCAGAGGAAGGAGGAGACTAAAGACCAGTCTGGTGGTGTGCTGATCAAAGCCCCTAAATACCTGGCCTGGTATGTTCTATGAGCAGCATATTCATGTTGTCTGGAGCTCATTTCTAGACTTGTAAGTTCTATCTACTCAATCCCACATTTACCAGGCATTTGTGACTACCAAGACATGGTTCATAAAATGAGCATTGGATCCTACTTTGCAGCAGACCTTTATTAGCTGTGTGATATTACATAGGTTCCGTCAACTCCAAGGCTCCCCAGCTTCGGTATTAAAATGATAACATTTGCCTCTTCGGGTTTATTGTTAAGATTGAATGAGAAAAGGAGTGTGGAATAACCCAGCAGAGTGTTAATGAATTATATTAAGACCTCAATTAAAAATGATTACCTCACTTTTCTGTTCTCAAAGAGAAGAATGTCCAGGATCCTGATTTGAGTCTAGATATTTCTAATATTTGAACTTTCCAAAAATATGCTTTCATCCAAACCCTGTTCTTCACAGCTTCGTTAGTCTCTCATTTCTTTATTTAAATTTCAAGCTGGAATACTTCTTATGACAGTCTCATGAATTAGACAGGCAGTCCTGAGAATCAGAGCTAGATCACCAACTCATTTGGCAGTTGAATAAGTACAGTGATATTGATGAGGCCACTTTCATTTATGACCCTCTTGCTGATTTGCTGTGTGCTTTTCTACAGTTATTATCCTCATTGGTGTCTTAGGAGCAGAGGAGTGACTGCCCACAAGCTCCCTGATGGAAAGAGGGATTGAGGCTAAAATATGGTTTACTCTGTGTGATTCTATCATTACTTGAATCCTCAGAAAGTCTTTATATAAACTTAAGTTATTATAATAATCACCCCCTATGATAATCATCATAATCCAGATTCAACCATAAGGCACTAAATGATTGGCTATTTGATGGCTGCTGGCCTGGGTAAGTTTCTAAGTAGTGAACTGATAGAGACTTATTTCATAGAAAATATATGAACAATCAAGGCTCAGGGTTGTGTCTTCTCTGACAGCAGTATTCTACGTGCTCAAGATTTATTTGCCCAAGTTGTCATATTTGACTACAGGTTTAATCATATCCTTTCATACTGTTTATATGTATTCTTTCCTCTTACTTTAGGGTATATTTTTTATATTCTGCGACTTAGCTTTGTCCAACTATATTTCAATTGTTGTAGCCTTTAAGGGCTACATAGTTTCATCATATGGAATAATTCATATTGTATTGTATTCTTAACATGCTAGAAAAGAAATGGCTTATGAAAAAAGAAGGGTGATAATGGTACCTAGAGGCAGTTTCGAATTGTTTTCTGAAAGATTATAAGAAGAAAATCCACCAATGATCTATTGTGGCAAATAGAGACATATGTCATTATTTGCCTCCGTCTTTATTTTCTTATCTATTTATTTTCTTCCTTGTATTTATTCACTAAAAACCATAGTTGTCATGTACCTAGTTTTTGCATGGCACTGTGTTAAGCATTCAGGTTATAAAACTGAGAACAATACTAGATGCCTTCTCATGCCTTGTGAGAGTGAGAAGATATACGTATTCAGGAGGTTAACCATTTCCTAGTTGGTGTGTAAGTGGGAGTGAATTATGTTTCAATCAACTGAACTCAACAGATTCACCAGATCTCCCCTAGTATTGAGATCTCTTAGTACTGAGGAAACATTTCATCAGAGTGATGTTTTGCTTTCAGTTTAAGCATGAACTCATAAAATCTTAAAAAAGAATTTACAGAAATTATCAAGTTTTACTTACTTTCATTCCTCATTTTAAAGATGAGTAAATTGAAGCATAGGAAAATTATGAGATTTGCCTAACAACATACAACTAATTGGTGGCAAAGTTAGAATGAAAACCCAGGTATCCTAACTTCAAGTTCATTAATCTATCGCCATAACACGAGCCTAGCAGCTTTCTGACAATGCAAGGAGTACTTCCCAGCTTGCCTTGGAGCACTTTACGCTCATTCCCCTCTTCTGCCTGACATTTCTAAGGAAAGTTCTCCATGTCTCATCATTCAATCTCAGTCTCAAACCATATACCTCTAGGGAATATCATTTATTTCCATCCAACATCCTTAATCTTTATCTCTCCTGATGGCAAAGATTCTGTTTTATTTGGCTCAAGATCCCCAGAATCTAGCATAGTAGCCTGTGTCTATAGACATAAAAAACAGACACTCAAGGGTCCGGCCTGGTGGTGCAAGCGGTTAAGTGCACGCGCTCCACTGCGGTGGCCCGGGGTTCGCCAGCCCAGATCCCAGGTGCGCACGGATGCACTGCTTGGCAAGCCGTGCTCTGGCGGCGTCCCATATAAAGTGGAGGAAGATGGGCAAGGATATTAGCCTAGGGCCAGTCTTCCTCAGCAAAAAAACAGGAGGATTGGCAGATGTTAGCACAGGGCTGATCTCCTCACAAAAAAAACGGACACTCAAATATGTTAGTTGAGATGACTTAACTTGATTTTGTTAACCTCTTTACTACTGATCAAGCAAACTTGGACTATCACTGCCTATCTTTAGGTAATCTCTTCATTGTGAAAAAATGTTAAAAAGAAGTGCCACAGAATGAAAGCAGCTTATTAAACGTTGGTGCTAAGACTGCAACCAAATTTGTGATTTTATTCTCATAAACCTTCTGATATCCTCTTCCAGTAGTTTGATTAGGACTAAAATGAATAAAGAGTGCCCTCTTCTGTCTTATAACCATAATGGTATTACATGGGGTATGAATTTCAACTCACAAACTCAGATGTACCAGAAAAAAATTATTTTTTACTTTTATATTCTCTAAATCAACTAAGTTTTAACTTGGCTCATGGGAAATTTCAACATAGTCATTTGGCCTCCAGCTTACCCTTACCACCTGTGTTGGACCAGATGAACCAAAGTTCTAGGGCAGGGGTGATTCCCCCTCTCCCCATCAGCAGACATTTAGAAATGTCTGGAGATACTTTTGATTGTCATAACTTGGGAAGGTCCTACTGCATGTGGTGGGAAGAGGCTAGGGATGGTGCTAAACATCCCACAATATACATTATAGCCTCTTACAACTAGAATTATTCAGAGCAAGATGTCAACAGTGCCAAGGTTGAGAAACTCTTTTATAGAGGCTTAGACTATATCAAGACATCAGAGAGACCCACTGATCATTTGTAATTTTTCACACTGATTACCGATGAGATGCCATTGTCCTAGCCCATGTAATTCCTTTGGGTTTACTGCTTGCTGTTCCCATGACAAGTTTGTGACACAAGACTCTGGTGAGACTTGAAACTCTGTTCTAGGGGTTTAGTAGATGGCATTTTCTATGATGTCTTTTTGTATCCATACTGCACTGCTAATGGGATACAGAGACATCTTCCTGGTCTAAGTCTGAGAATCTTGAGTTTGTGGAAAATCTCTCTCTGCGTAAATCTATTATCTATAATTTCTGTATTTTTTTAAACAAAAATCCAAGAATCTTTGCCTCAAACTTTCCCCTATGCAAGGAATTATTAAATTAACACCTGTTGAAGGCAGAAGGCAAAGGATTAATCAGTACTCTATAGCTCAGAAATGTTCCCATGACCTTCTTGTGACATTGATATCAAACCTTATCAGTCATTAAATCGTTTATTCCCTTATTCAGTTAGGATATTTTTACTGAGTGCACAGTATGTGCTATTTAGGAGCTCAGAGTGGTAAACAAGACAGACAACATCCCTATTCTCATGCAAGTCTTGTTCTAATAGGACAAGACCAAAACATATCCACTCTCTAGAAAAAAAGAAAAAGGAAAAAGAAGAAAAATATGATTTCAGGTTTTGATCATGACAAGAGACACAAAGAAAAACGTACAGGGTGATGTACTAAGTAAATGAAGTGGGGGAAGGGGTTAACTTTAGATAGACTGACCAAGGAAGACTGGATAGGGCTGAGGAGAGGCCATCTGAACGCCCATGGTGAGAAGGATCCAGCCATGTGAAAGCTGTAGGAGGAGCATGCCAAACAAGAGACAGTAACAACAAAGAGCCAAAGAGCTTGACATGGGACGAGCTAATGAGTGGGGCATGTTTGAGACGTAGAAAAGATGCATACGTGAATGTGTGTGTATTCAACAAGGGGCATTTCTTGGTTTTCTATATTTTGAAATTGTGTTGTTTATACATATATTTCAGTTTTTAAAATGTATTTTAATTCTGGAGTCTCCACTTTGACATTCCAAAATCATCCTGTGTTATCAGCTCAGCTAGGATGATCTCAGTGAACATGTTTCCAGCTTCCTTCCAAAGACTACCCATAGCGTCCTTCCTAACAGCTTCTCTGTCAGACCACTACTGTCGTTGCTATATGGTGGTTGTTTGATTTTAGTAAGCCAGTGATGGGTAGTCAGAGAAGTATGATTTATGGTTAAATTGTGTGTATGATTTAGAAATTCAACCTTAATTCTGAGAGGAAAATGCCAAGCATGACTCCCGTTTCCTAGACTATCTCTTTTCTTTTCTTTTCTCCTGTTTCTTTCTCTCTCTCTTTCTCAGTCTCTCTCTCTCTTTCTTTCTGTCTCACATTCTCTTTATTTCCTTCTTTTTGCTGTTTGGTGACCACAAATTTCTTTTTTATTTAACAATATTAAACATTTATAAAGCCTGTGCAAGTGAATTTTTAGATATAATAATACCGCCTACCTGTCTCACTAGGGATCCTGAAAGAATTAATGAGATAAAGCCTGTAGAAAGCATTGAGATCCTTGGGGGGAAAAAAGCCAATATAAATGCAGTCATTTCTATATATATATATATATATATATATATATATATATATATATATATACACACACACACACACACATATATACCACTAATTTATTGTGACCCTGAAGTTTAATATACCACTACCATTTATTGCAGCCCCAGTTTCTATATAAAAACTTCAGCCTGTATATTTTTAATTTCTATACTTGTTTATGGCCTCTTTTGCATAAATAAAGTGAGATCATTAGGTAATATTTTTGGCATTTCACAGATGAGGAAACTAAGCTTATTTCAAATCACTTTGGGCTGCCTAAGGAACGTTTCACAATACGCAAGAGTTAAAGTAGGAAAATATGAAACAGTTTTCCTGAATTCTGATACGAGAAATAAGTAGGTAATGACTGAGTTTATTAACACTCTTTCTGGAAAAAATTGGACATCTTCTTCGTCTGGCTTAGAGACAGCCCAGCTTAGAGGAGTTATTTCCATCATCCCTGAGAATCTATGTGAGAGTGAATCTTTGGTGGGGCCAGTTTAAGACATAATTGTAAATGATTAAAATCAGATCAAAGGAGATGTTTATTTGGAATTTAGAAGAAAACAATGCTTGTGGAATTATATTAAACCCTGTTTAGCACAATGACATTATATACTCAAAATCAGGTGAATGTAACTAGAGGCAGCTAGGAAGTACCATGTCAACCCACAATAATAAATTTGAATTAAAATGGAGGTATCCAAATTGCCACAAAAGTTTTATCAAAAAATATAAAGAGGTGTGATGGAATGAGGGACAGGATAGTGGAGGAAGAGGAGAAAAAGCAACAGACAGAAAGAAACAAACTTTTTGCGCCCCAGCTATATCTGTGGGCTAAGCTCTTAATGAAAGCATCTTAACAATTGAGCCTCACAATAAACTTCGAGTAAGATATTATTATCCAAAATTTTGTTCTGAGGAAACCAAAGTTTAAAAGAGTGCACAGGGCCAGCCCCATGGCTTAGAGGTTGGGTGCGCGCGCTCTGCTGCTGGCTGCCCGGGTTCAGATCTCGGGCTCGGATCCCGGGCGTGCACCGACGCACTGCTTCTCCGGCCATGCTGAGGCTGCGTCCCACATACAGCAACTAGAAGGTTGTGCAGCTATGACATACAACTATCTACTGGGGCTTTGGGGGAAAAAAATAAATAAATAAAATTATTAAAATAAATAAATAAAATAAATAAAAATAAAAGGGTGCACAAATTGCCAAACGTCTCATAATGACTAGTTGGAGGGCTAGAATTCAAATTCAAGTCTGCATTACTCAACAGTATAGGGTCTTTCTACTACATGACTCTGCCTCTAAGATAGTTGGTCTCTCCTCCCACAGAATGAAAATTGACTAGAAACACACACAACTCTCACACACACACAAACACACACCCCTTCCAGATGTTTAACCTTCTAAAGTTACCGGACAACTAAAAGCAAGTTGTTTTTAAGAGTGTATAATATAGGGTAGCCCATCTACCATCCTCCTTTTTAAAAATATTTGCTCTTTAAATTATTATGGTCAGTCTTCTGCATCTGTGGGTTCTACATCTGAGGATTCAACCAACATCAGATCGAAAGGCCTAAGATGGTTGCATCTGTATTGAACATGTACAGACTGTCTTTTTTCCTTGCCATTATACCCTCAGCAATACAACAACTGTTTACACAGCATTTACATTGTATTAGGTATTATAAGTAATCGAGAGATGATTTAAAGTATGCAAGAGGATGTGCATGTGTTATATGCAGATACTATGCCATTTTATATAAGGGACTGGAGCATCCCTGGATTTTGGTATCTTTGGGTGTCCTGGAACCAACACCCCGTGGATACCAAGGGGCAACTATATTCATCTTCAGTTCTGAAGAAATTAATGTATCACCCCAAAAGTGGTTAGAGTACTCCTATTTCTGTCTTAGCTTTCACTTAATTTAAACTATAACATTGTGTATTTAACATCTTATTTTTTCAATACCATCCAACTGCTTGCCTTACAGAATACAAAATGCTGCCAGCAAATGTTTTGAATACACCCCCACTGATTTTGTTCATGAAAAGAAGAGGTCAGTTCTGGTGGCTCTGCAAGAAAACTATTAGTCCCAAGTTAAAGAGAAAGAAAAGCACAGAAACACGTGGGCATAAATGGTAGGCTTCTCTCTTGCAGCAGTAGCACCAACAAAAATGGTACTTGAGACTTCGGACAGCAGCAGTTGTTCTGAGTTTCTGTTAAGTTACTTTACTTTTGGACTGAATAAAATATTGGACTCAATGATGAAGTTACATGTCACTACAAGGTAGAGTGTAACCCAAACAATAAACAACAGACATTTATATGAAACAGATCACAGTAGGGGAACCAGACAACCTTCAGTTACAAAACAATACAACACAAGAAAGGAAGTTTGATCAACTGAATTTATTCAGATGTTACAGGGGCTGGTGATGTATCCAGGAGAGAAATTACAAAGATCCTTTCCCAAGAATACTGTGGGAAGAATACACAAAAATGGCTAATAACAAAATACGTGGCTGTGTAGAAGTTCCATAGTGGTGAACTCATGCTAATTGATACCTAAAAAGTGAGAGTAGATTGCCCTGTGATCTTAGCTGCACATAGTTGCAGCAAAGAAGGCCTGCATATAAGAGATCAACACGTAGATAACAATTACTCAGCATATCAGAGGCCTTGGTAAAGAGGGGGAATATTAATATCCCACAGGAGTCAGCTGAAATAATTGACTGGCTGGGTGATGCTCTGCGCAAGTGTTAGAGAACAAAGAGAGTGCTGATTAAAGATACAGAAGATGAGAAAGAATCTGAGGCCATTAATGGTTAGGAAATTGGTAGTTTTGCTCCACAAAGTGAGATAATCATTGCATGTTCCCATCTCTGGAGTGATCCCAAGGGAAGAAGAGTTCTTCGCAGCCCTGAATATAAATAAAAGGCCTGTGTGCAAAGCAAGGTTGAAGGCAAAGCAGAGCTGGTCTGAGGAGGCAGGCCCAGCCCCTTTCTAGTCTTTAACAGCCGGGTTAGAGCTGTAAGAGATCCTCCACTTCACTTTGGTTTGTTTCTCATGAATCCTAAATGTTTGTATTCTGGATTTCTCACCAGGGCTTTGTAGCAAAGGTATCATAATTTAAAGCTGAGACTGTTTAAACTAAGACAAATATTCAGTTAATTCTTGTTAAGTACTGTTACTTGTATTTGCAATAATGACTGATATCTTTAAATTATTGCCCCAGTGAGACTAAAGGAATGAAAACCTTGAACTAGGAAAAACAACATAAAACAAATAAAAAATTATAGTTTGAAATATAGAAGATGGAAGCACAGTAAAGGTACGGTTAGGACAGGTTTTGTTTTGCTGTTGATGTGTTTTGTTTTGCTCATATCCGACTATCTTTTTGGCTATCACTGATAATTTTGCTTCATTTATTCAAAGGCACGTACGTGCTAGGGTGTGGTGACCTGACAGTAAGCAGGGCAGACCTAGTCCTTACATCACGGAGTAGACAGTTCAACAATTGGCTGCCTAATTCAAAAAACAATGATACAATAAAGTATTTTGAGCATTATGAGAGTGAAAGTAGAGGGGATCAGGAAACGCTTTGCAGAGGAACCCAACCCAGTCTGGGGGATTCCTGAGCAGGACACCTCCCTGAACAAGCTATGTTTAAGTTGAAATTGAAAAAGAAGAATTGAAGTAGGTTAATTATTTAGAATAGACACTGAAGTTCATGTTAAATTATTTATTATTTAAGTTCCTAGAAAATTTAATTTACTTAATATATTATTTATGGTGGTGTTTTGATATCATATGGTTTTAATGATAATTGTTCCATTTGTTTATCACCTGTAAACACCTGGTTTGTGGTAACCACATAGTGGTTAGCCAAATTGCTACTCACTGAGGAAAAAACTTCATTCTGATAATTTTTGCTTTCCTTTTTTTTCAAAACTTTTTGGGATATAATTCATATACCATAAAGTTCACCATTTTAAAGTATAAAACTCAGTGTCTATTAGTATATTCACAAAATTGTGTATCCATTACCAACTATCTAATTCCAGAATATTGTTTTCATCCCAAAGAGAAACCACGTACCCATTAGCAGTCACTGCTCACTCCCCCCTCCCCCACCCCTTCCTTTAGGAACCACTAATCAAATTTCTGTTTCTATAGATTTGTCTATTCTAGACATTTCATATAAATGAAATCTTACAATATGTGGTCTTTTGTGATTGATTTTTTTCACTTAGCATAATATTTTCAAGGTTCACCCATGTTGCAGCATGTATCAGTACTTTATTCCTTTCTATGGCAAAGTAATATTCCATTGTATGGATTTACCACATTTTATTTATTCACTCATCAGTAGATATATGTTTGTGTTTTTTCTACTTTTTGGCTCTTATGATTCGTGCTGCTGTGAACACTGTTGAGAAGTTTTTGTGTGGAAAGTATGTTTTCATTTCTCTTGGGTATATTCCTAAGGGTGGAATTGCTGGGTAACTCTATGTTTCCTTTTTGAGATCCTGCCAGACTGTTTTCCATTTTGGATTCCCACCAGCAATGTTTTGCTTTCTTTTATAGACCCCAGAGGAACTGGAGGAAGTTTCTGACCTGGAAGAGGATCATGAGGTCCGCAGTCACACCAGTGTTCAGACTGAAGGGAAAACTGACCGGGTATGTCACCTCCTTGGGGGGAGAGCTATGTGCTGTGCCCTCTCCTTGTCAATCCAGGCAGCCTCTCACAGGTGGAACTCCCCAACCTGGAGCTGGTTTTGCAAGACATAGGGAGAAGAGCCTAAGTATGCAGGGGCAGCAGCCTGAGGGGAATTATTTCCTCTACCTTGAGAGCTCACAGTGAGACCATTTCTGTCAGGTGGCGAATCATTCCACACTACTTTCGATTTATATAGCAGTCATGTGAATTAAAAGTAAAATGTGTACATGTTTGTTTAGAGTAGAAAAGAGAAAGCAAGAAGTTGTAAATATACTCTGAAATTCTAGGAAATAAAAAAAAAACTCCTGGGGCAAACTTCCTCTACTTTTCTTCCTTTCTGCAATGCCCTCCTCTGCCCCTACCCTCAACACACACACACACACACATACACACATACCCCTCCAAAGATGTTAATCAATTTCTGAATTACTCTGAGATATAGTACGTCACTTTACTTACAGCCAATGCTTAGGAATCTGTGAAAGTTTGGTTTCCTAGCAACTGCAGACCAGACTACAGAACTTGGGTCTGAAAGGCAGGCAGTATGGCATAGTGGATAAGACTGCCTGGGAACACATCTGAATCAGCCACTTCCTGCTGTGTTACTCGGGAAACTCAGTCTTTCTCTACTTCAGTTCCTTAATTTGTAAAGCGAAGATATTAATATACTTTCTACCTGAGGATTATTGTGGGAATTAACTAAGTTAATTAATGGAGCACTTAACACAGTGCCTAGCTCATAATAATAAATTCTCAACGATCACTAGTTGTTATTATTATTTGTAGTGGTAGTAGCAACTGTATAATGGTCATCATTATCATTATTACTATTATTATTAAATTAGTTAAATTCAGTGACATAAAATCTGGAGACAGATGGAAAAAGATGAATTTAAGAAAGTTCCATGTTTCAAATATTCAGATTCCTGAGAGCTCGTATATATCAGCCACAACACCTGTATTTTATTAAAAATGTTGGTTTTTCTTGAGTTTCCAGTTTTTGCTGATTATTTAGGTTATTTCTCAGTTCTCTAGAAGCCAGTTCTTGTTGGGAACTGTCTGGGGGCCCACAGCATCTGGAGTTAGTTTCCTTCAAATCCAGTAGGCATCCTCGGTAAGAGATCAAATGTTACAAATGGCAATGGAATTGGAAATAAATTTTGCTAATGATAAACTTTGCTCATGCTTTCAGTGACATGAGTGAGTCAACGTAAGTGAGCAACTTAGGTTGCTGCTGAGCCACTGGAGGTGGAGGGCAGGTGTCAGAGCTTACAAAGTAATTGATAGGAGGAAATTTTGTTAAAGCCATCTTTTAGGATGCTTGGATTAGGATAAATATGCCTTGGTTCTCGTTCTGGCTCACCACATGTAGACAATGGAGACTTGGTTAAAACCCTTAAAACAGAAACTTCAAATTTTTTCATCTGAAAAAAGAGAATAATAACATACCGTCTCACAGCATTGTTGGTAACTTCAAAAAAGATAATGCATATGAGAGTGTTTTACAAACTTTAAAATTATATGCTAAGAAAATAAGCTTCTTATTACTATTTATTTTTATTTTTGTTCTTGGATGGGATTACAGGCCTGCTAGATGGCCACTTGACCATTGTAGGTTAAGAAGTTGATGATCTCCATGGTCCTGGATCTCAAGAATCTTTGATAGAAGCCACTGCTTCTAACCTTATGGAAATCACACTGAAACTGCTCTGCATTCTGGATTTGTGTTCCACTGAGCACAGTTCCCTGACAGTCCAGTTCATTTGGAATGCCCCTGGAATGACGCACTCACTACTGTCTAGTAGCAAGATAGATCCCTGACCATCAATTCATTATTTTCAACCTGGCCATTCTCTACTCTCATAAATCTCCCCTGTATGAATTCCAAATCACTTGGATTTTATTCACTTCCTGCCTTGAGGCTTCCCTGCATTGCTATGTGGAATTCCTCAGGAGGCTGCTCAGATATTCTAATACATACACAACCTTGTGTGAGGCATTAACATCCCACAGAGCAACCTTTGACCAATATTCTTCCATTCGTTGTATGGACCACTTTGAAGTGCATTTTCTGCAGGTCCTCAAAAGTTCCCCAGCGGGATCAAGCCCCAGTTCCTACAGTGGTGACCAGCTTGACAATATATCTTTGGATTGGTTCTTCTTTCTTTCCTGATTCATTCTTCCTAGGCTCCCAGTTCTGTTCCCTAAGATGTCTTCCCAAAATAAACTACCTTCTGTTCCTAGGCTCTACTTTTGGGAGAAAACAAGGAAATATATCACTTCATATATATTATTTATTTAATTCTCACATTAACTTTGCTATATTGCTATTATTATCCCAGTTTTACTAATAAGATCACTGAGGCTCAGATTTATATAGTCTATCTAGCAAGTGGATTATGTTTTCAGACTAAGAACTTTTGGGATTACCACATGTCAGTTCACTTAGGATACAGAGTTGTAGAATGAATCCTTTACTAACAATCAAACAAAAAACCAACACCACGACAAACCTGAAACATCATCAATGGAATGAAAGAGAAGAGAATAAAGAATGCTGCAGTAGTCTGAGAAAGGGAGGAAGGATACAAATTTTCTTTTAAATTTTAAAGAGTAATTATTGTATAGTATGCACATTTTATCTCCAATAATACCCTCTTACTGAATATCTATATTGTGAGTTTATTACAACAGATTCTGCTCTCATATCTGAAGTTTATGAGATGGCTTGTCAAGGAGGATGTTTCAAATCTGTCCTCCACTCAAATCACCTGACTAGAACCAAAATTATGTTTAGACAAGTTTTATGATCTCTCCCAGGCATCTTGTATCCCTAACAGTCCCATATTTCCTGTACAATCAAGCGCTGCATAACAATGTTTTGGTCAATGACAGACCACATATGTGGTAGTCATCCCATAATATTAGTATCATATAGCCTAGGTGTATTACAGGTTATACCACCTAGGTTTTTGTAAATATACCCCATAACGTTCGCACAATGAAGAAATAGCCTAATGATGCATTTCTCAGAATCTATCCTCCTTGTAAAGCAATGCCTGACTGTAATTACATATCTGTACTTAGAATATATTCATATACTCAGTCTCACAGCCATTTGAGACTTTATCTCTGTATTCTATCCAGCATTCCTGAAGTTTGTATCTATCGGACTGAGTATATACCTTTTGACATATTTCCCAGGTACCATCGATTTGAGAAGATACCGTAAGATTTTGAAGTGGAATCTGTTGAGAATTCTTTGAATACTCATGCCGTGCTCAATGAGGAATTCCTAGTCACTGCACAAGACAAATGTTTGGGTTCCTTTTTGTTTCCTGCTCTTACTAAGGAGTAAATGCCTTTTTGGTTCTTGGATTATGCAGACTCTGCTATATCGAACATGTACTAGAACCAATTTCAGGCACTGTTTAGTAATGTAGTGACAGTTATTTATTATCATTTTACTTTCTGCATTTCACTCCCAGTAGCTTTGGCTCAACATCATCTGTTATTGCTGTCATCAGTGGCAAATGCCACTGGGCATTGTAAAGGTCTGTAACCAGCAAATAATGATTTAGAGTCCATGGTCAATGAGAGTGTAATACTAAGAGACCAATAGTATATACCTTGTGAAGTGGCAGAGCAACAGCAGTGGAAATTAGTGATTATCTTAATTATCAAACATGAATACTCACTGGACCAATATTGTGGTTATATTTCCAGTGATCAGGCATTCCACAGTGATACAGGAGTGTGAGTGTGCTATAGGTTTATAAAACATTCTTCAAAGAGCTCATTGTTTATTCTGTTCATACTCTTAACAAGGATAAAATAGACTTCTTTTATCTTAAAAACTCAAATTTGAAAAAGATGTGAAAATAGACTCTTGTTAAGATAATCAAATTCCTAAACTTACTGATAATAAGACTTTTTGGTAAGTCCTAAAAGCTTCCTAAAAGATTATACTAAATACATGCTAAGTCATATTTTCTGTTTAAACAGAGCAGTGCCAGTCATCATTTAATACTTTATAGGATATTTCCAAATTGATTTGTTATTTAACAAAATCCCTGGAGGGTTTTTTTTCTTGATTTTACTAGTTAGAGAATTAGACTCAAAGAATTTCAGTAGTTTATGCAAGTCACGTAGACTGGGACAAAATCCCAGGTCTTCTGGCACCAACCACACTCTTTCTAGTACAGCACACTTGTAAACTTGGGTAAAATCTCATCATCTCTTAAGATTTCTCTGTCTACTATTGCTACAGCCAGTATTATGGAGTTGATATTATAATTCTTCTACTAGAAAGATGACTCGTGAAACTGAAGACCATAAACCTGAGTATCAGATCTGTGTAAGCCTCACAAATTTTAAATGTGCCAAATACCACAATCTTCCATCAATTACAAAAACAGTTTTTTGATTACCATTTGGAAACTATATAGTGACATCCAGACCCTGACAGTCTCCCTAGTGGACCATTTCACCTTGATGAAGTGGAGTATTGGTCAAATAGAGTCATACAGCAGAGGATCTTGTAGGACAACAATCCAAAGTCTCCAAGCATAGAATCCAGAAGACAGAGGCAGTTATTCCTTATAGCATTGGCCTCTGTGATATTTCAATACCAGGAGCATTCTAATTTCTAGAAACTTATCCGGTTTTATTGTCTGCAATAGGGCAGCAGTAGCAACAGAGACTCAGGAAATTGCTAACGTGTCAGGTACAACTATGTTCCTTAAGCCTACCTGGGTGACAACTGTGGATTCAGAAAGGCTCTTAATAAAATGGATTGAAAAAAGAGTTTTGTGAATGGAATGGGTGAGCCAGTGTTTCACCTTTTCTAGTACTGCTGTATAACGGAGAAGTGAAGAGTGTGGACTTGGGAGTCACATAAATGGTTCAAATTTGGGTTCCATCAATTACTGTTTACATGACTCTGGGAAAGTTAGTTTATATTTCTTTCAGTTTTGCATCTGTAAAATTGTGTTAATAATAACAGTATCTATTTTATAGTTGTTTTTGAAGATTAAACTAGATATATGAATAATTTAGTTTAGTTCCTGGCACATAGGAAACACTCAAAAAATTTTGATTTTTATAAAAATGAATTTTGTTAAGTGTAGATTTGTGTGTGCTAGGATTATACTTTGACTTCCTTTCGAGTAGCTTGAGGAGAATTGTAAATACAAATCTCTCAGTCTTCTGATATGAGACTACTTTCCTTTCCTGGTTTCATGGTGCTAAACATTTTTGACATCCTGGATACTCTATTACCAAAAGTCTTTTGAAGTTCTTTTTTCCTCAGGAGGGGAATTTATCAGGAACTGCCTTAAGATTTTAAAAGGAAGATGGCATTAATGTGATAATCTTAACGATGCTAGCACTTTTATATACATCTATAGTCACATAAATAATGTAGAACTGAAATAGTGATCACCAAAAGCAAGTCTTGATAGTAGGATAAAACAGAAAATCATGCTCAACATTTGCTAAGTTCTTATTTTCATTATGAAATTATGATTATGGAATGTCTGTCCCTACACTGGGAGTTTTTCTTCTTTGTGGAATTTTGGTAGCTTGGTGATCCATTAGTTCCTGTCTTCTCTTGAGTCCTCAGTTACCTTCATCAAATTATATAGGGCTTAATTTCCTAGTTTTATGATATATACTCATTAACAAAAGCAAAGAAAAAAATAATTCATCCTGGTGTTTGTAAGCCACATGTTGGAGACAGTTTTGCAAGTAGTTATTTAAAATCACTCTTTCTTTCTCTACCCCTGTCCATGAGGGACACATGTTCTAGTAATTTTTCCCTCTGCCTATACAGCTTGAAAGCCAATAAGGTCTAAAAACTAAGTCAAAGATTTTGTTCTGTCTCACACGATTTAAACTTGGATCAGAGTCTTGTAGATGAGGAGCGAAAAAGGGAACTCATTTCAGTACAGAGTAAAGCCAGATCTTTGTTTGAAGGTATTTGAAGCTGTGGTCTCTAATTGCTGAAATTCAGCATAATGAATATAACATTAAAAACAAAACACTTAGGGGCCGGCCCCGTGGCATAGTGGTTAACTGTGCGTGCTCCGCTGCTGGTGGCCCGGGTTCGGATCTCGGGAGTGCACTGATGCACTGCTTGTCAGGCCATGCTGTGGCGGCGTCCCATATAAAGTAGAGGAAGATGGGCACGGATGTTAGCCCAGGGCCAGTCTTCCTCAGCACAAAGAGGAGGATTGGCATGAATGTTAGCTCAGGGCTGATCTTCCTCGCAAAAAAAGGAAAAAAATCTTAAAAATTTATCATTTCAACTGTAGTCATATCATATCTCAGCACGATAAAGTTATACTACCTTTTTAGAGATACATTATTCACCATATTTACTGATGATCCAAAATTTTAAAAATTGTAACATGTAGTTTTTGTTTGTTTCATAACTAAGATTTGTCACATCTTTAATATTATATTCACTTAAGAGCATGTAGGTTGTAAACCCACTCTGTCTTAAAGAATATCTTTGGGGCCATTGAATCTATATAAACTCTGTAAATAGAGGTAAATTAGGACAGAAATAAGAACAGTTGCCTAGGTTACTGGACACAACCTCAAAATGTCAACAGCAGCAAATGAATTGGAGCATATCAAGTCTTAAAATACTGGAGATGATTCTTGGTATAAAGAAAAGCCATGCACACTCTAACTTCATCTTGGTGACAGGGAGGATTCCTCATTGCTGCTTTTTAACATGCAGTCGTCTGAACGTCCTGCACCCTAAGAATAGAAAAAATGCCATGAATGGGTGGCTTATTTTAAAAATTGGAAACATTTTAATAGGCCCTATTTATTATCAGAATACACTCTTAGTAACTCAAATTTATACCAAATTACCATAGAAAATATGGGGAGACATGATGTCATCACCTTTGTCATGATATAATTTGGTTTAGATTACTATGAAAGGACAGCTTGGGTAAACCTGGGTGAAATTACATTATTCAGTGGCACTACACTAGGCAGTGCATTTTCTCATCATTGGTTTCTACAATTTCAATTGTGTGTTTGACAATAACTCTGCTTTCCTTCCTTTATGGGTGATCCTTCCCACTGCTTCATGGTTTCCTCTTGCTCTATTCATTCGTTAAACATTAGGGTTCACTAAAAGTTTGGACCTAAGCCCTATAGCCCTCCAGTTCTTCTCACTTTTGCTGGACAGTCTCATACAGTCCCAGGACTTCCAGTATCATATGTTTAGGTACGTGACTATAGCCAAAGCCTATCTGCTGAGTCTGGCTACATGTATGGGCAGGTCTGTAAGTTTCCTTTCCTCCGATGGCTCACAGGCACCTGTGGCACTCACTGTTTCCAAACCTGGATGTCATCTTACCCCACAAATCTACTCTAACTCCTGTGTTCCTTATGGCAGTCCTATACATCCAGTGCACAAGTCTTAACCTGGGAATAATTTTTCACTCCTTCTCACAGCTAGTTGTATAACATGTTCTGTTTTACTATCTTCTAAATATTTTATGAACTTGTCTATTATTTCACCACCTCCACTATCATTACTTTCAAAGAAAGTTTGTACTGGACAAAGTGAAACAGGAAAGGAAGACTGTTGCAAAGGCTATTGCAATAGGAGAGAGAGACCGGAAGTCAATCTGAGTTCAACTCTGCTGAAACAAAGATTTTTCAGAGATGAGGTGTGGAGGATGTAGGCCATCTGAGTTGGTTAATTGGCTTTACCCAAAGGAAATGTGAACTTTCTCATTTTTATGACAGGAGGTAGTTTTACAACTTGGAGCAAGGTGTCCTCTAAAGTTAGTTTCCTACCTTCCCACAGAGACTGGGAGATAGAGGCTCTAACTTCCTTGATGATTGCATTTCAGAGATGGCTCCCTGGTCTTTGAGAAAGACAGTCCTGGATTGTAAAACTGGCAAGAAGCATTTAAAAATATTTATGTCTCAAAGGGGCAAAGAAAGAATTTATATAAGTTTTTCAAAGTATATGTTCTAAGAAAAGCAGGGTCAGGGGCCTAGAGTCAGGAAGAAGCCTGTCTAAAGTTGAATCACGCTGAGGGGAGCATTAAGGCTGTCTTGGTCACTACCTTAATTCAGGCACTGGCATCTCTCACCTAGATTTGCTTTAGCAGGCTCCTAAATAGTCTCCTGCCTCTAGTTTTATAAACTTCCGTTCTCTCACTTGAACGTTTATGATATTTCTAAAGTGCAAATCTGTCACCTATCGCCATGCGTAAAACCCCTTCTAGGTCTCAGTGTCTCCCCTTGCCCTTAGCATGAAATCCAATCCCTTAATGCCCTGTGTAAGAGAACTTTAAGATCTGCTCCCTGCTTCTCTCTTTTCCCTCATATTTCACGACTTTCTCTCCAACCCCATCCCCTTGTATGGAAATCTCACTTCCTATAGGGCACCATGCTCTCCCTCACATCCCTCTCTGAGGAACACAATTCCCTCAACTTCCTGTCATCCCCTTCACCAATAAATATCTGATTATCATTAGGATTCTAGATTAGCCTAGATTTTGCTGACATACAAGTCCAAGTGTAGTTTTCCTCCAACATTCATCTGCTACACGTGGAATTTCCCATATCATGACATTCATTGTGTGTGTATAATTTCTTATATAATGGCTTTTCTTCACCACTCGTTAAACCTCACTAAACCTCATTAGCATAGGGAACATGTTTTTTGTCTCATTTAGTGTCATATTTGCATAACCTCATACACTGCTTGGTACAGAAAGAGGATTAGGAGAGCCTTCCTTTTGTAAGACATCTTGTTTCAAAAGTATACTAAGTCCTCAATATGTTGAGCCTAGGGGATTACATTAATTTCTTTCCTGATCTTTCTCCCTTCCAATAGTTGCACCTACTTGAACCAATAAATCTTACTATAAATAGCCAGGCCACTACTCTGAAATATTCAATAGCTCTCTATTGCCTAGTGCCTGCTAGTATAAATCTTAATTGCTCTGCTTTTTTGCCAAAGTTGTTCACAATGCCTCCTTTTTCCTGGCCCTATAAGGCATACAAATCCAAAAACTCTTTTTATTTGCTGAAATGATCCTTGTGTTTCTAATAGGACTATCCCTGAGGCTATGTTCATGATCTTTTCCATGTCTGAATTTTCTACCTTTCATCTTTTTTACTCCCTCAAATATAAAAGCTCTTCATGATGAGCTCAACTCTCTTTATTTCCATGAAATTTTCTTTACACTTAGCCCCTATTGATTTAATGATACAAAACTTCTGCTGAGAAGCAGTCTCAACGACAGTGTACTTACTCCTTTTGGATTTTTACAGGCTAAGGTCACTAGGGTGTCTCTCTCTCTATGCATTTTGAAGTAGTGTACTCTAATAGTTTCATCTTTGTTTTATTCAAATTCTTTACTTGAATTGAAATTTAGTGTCATTCCTTTGACTTTGTAAGTCACTTTACAAAAATCTAGGCAGAGAAAATTAAAATTTAAAACACTGCGTATTATTTTATCCAAAACTTCTTATATTAGAGTTCTCTTAATAAATACCTCTTGAAATTTCAACCTGAGAAAGATTGTTACCAAATATCTTAACATACTCTCACTTATCAGAGCTACATTAAAATATATACATTTCACCCTGTCTTTGTTGCTGGGAAGTTTTGAGTTAAAATTAATGCCTAGTAACTAATCTTAAATGCCTCATGTATTTGTCTCTTGTTCTTAATTGATTGTCTTATTTGTCTTTAGAAATAATCTCAATACAAATTCTGATTTAAAAAAAATTAAAAAGATATCTACTTTTATTACAGTTTTTTGCAATTTACTTTCTCCATTGTTAAATTTTTCTTGTCACCAATGAGGTGATATATTTTAGAGTCAGAGGAAAAGGTAAGGAAGGATATCCAGTATAGCATCCTTTTGCAGTAATTACAACTTTTGTGATTTAAGGCTAAATCTTTCTACTCTTCCATTTAATTATAGAGTAGAACCTTGGCACTCATAAATGTAGATTTCTTATTTTCTAGCCTTGATGAACAACCCAAAATTTATGTATGGAGTTATTTATAATGCCACGGAGGCGTGAATTTAAGTGATATATTGTGATATTTATATGTGACTCACTTACCAATTAGTGAGCCTAGCCTTCCATCAAACTTTATATAGTGTTTTCTACTCATTGATGCATTCACAGTGGAGAGATTAGCCAGTAGAAAAGCCCTAAGGAGGAAATGCTCTTGGAAGCAAGTGTTAGCGAGGTAAGAGGAGGTCTGAGACTAAAAGGGAGGCCTGATCTTGTAAGACACATAAACCATTGTAAGAAAATTGGCTTTTGAGTAGGATGGGAAGCTATTGGAGGGCGTTGAGCCAGAGAGTGACATGATATGACTTATCTTTTAAAGGAGTCATTCTGAATGCTATATTGAAAATAGTCTGAGTAGTGTTTCAGGAGGAAGCAGAAACTTAGAAAGCCATTGCTATTACCCAAGTGAGAAATGATGGAGGCTGAGAACAGGGTTTTAGAAATAGAGAGATTGAAAGTTGTTGATTGAGCATATATGGTGATGGGTGAGTCAGCTGAAATTGTTGAAGAATTACATGTTGAATATGAGAGCAAGAGAAAGGAGTCAAAGACAACTCAAAGTTTTTGGCTTGAGAACTGGGAATGTGGATTTGCCATTTATATTGATATGAAGGAGACTGAATTGAGCAGATTGGAGATGGTGGAAGATCAGAAATTAATTTTGGATATGTCTAGTCTAAAAAGCCTGTTAGACAACCAAATGAAGGTGTCAAGCAGGCAGATTTGAAATGTACACACCAGACTGGAATTCATCTCACATACATAGCTTTATAATACACTTTTACAACCTTCTAAACATTCGGTGAGGTTTTATATATTATGTGATAACCATTTTTTTTCCTCAAAGAAATTGATATTTTAGTTTTAGATCTAGTTTTCCTCTACTTTCAGACCTCATCCTCCTCAAATCTCCTCTTTTCTGATACACTTGCTGTTTTTAATATCACCTTTTTTGGAAGGCCACTACTTACCTTCTTGCTTAAAACTGCCACCGCATTCCCAGCCCTGTTATAAACCTCTTCCCCTCTCTCCTTTATTTTTCTCCATAGCACTTCCTGTCACTCTCTGACATACTACACATTTACTTGTTTGTTCAGTCTGTCTACTAGATTGTAAATTCAAGGAAGGCAACTGTTTTAATCTTTTTTCCCTCATGATGTATTCCCCTTGCTTAAAATAGTACTCGACACTTAATAAATATGCTATAAATATTTATTGAATGAATGATGTTGATCGTAAAGGTACTTTAGGAAAAGGAACATGTGCAGAAAATTTGGGAGGGGAGTTGTTTCAGATACAGCATTTATATCCAACCAATAAATATAATTTGTCTACCAAATAAATAGGATAATTCTTATTTTTCAAGAATGGTATTTTAATAAATAATTACCCAGATGATAGTCATTTGAAAAAAATTCTCTTAGGCTAAATTCTTTAGGTGATTCTTTGCCTTTTTGAGTTTATAGGTGTTTGTGATGGACGTCTGGCTACCAAGTGCTGCCCTTTTCCCCATTCTCTTAATTATTGTCGTTGAAAAAAGTCCTATGTCTTTTAAAATTGAAAATTTAATGTATATAAATTAAATAATTTTGTATTATTAGTCTCTGGTGAAGTATGAAATATGTGCTTACTTCTTTTCCTATTAAAGAGAATGTGTATCAAGTAATGGTTAAGGTAGTGAAAAAAAGAGCTCAAAAGAAAAATCTCATTTTAAATAATCCTCTGATATTCTAAAAATTACCTTTGTGTGCTGAAAGTATCAAAACTAGGCTTTTTATATGCATATTTTAAATCAGTGAGTGATTATTAACTTAAATTTATTTCTCAGAAATGTGAGCATATATTTCTTGTAATAAGATGTACAGGCTATAGCACTATATGTATCTAAGACTTGGTGAAAATCTCATGTAAATATGCATGGACATAGAAAATAAACATTTCCCTCAGTGTGGAGTCATCAGCTCTATAAAGCTCCTGTACTTATAAACAACAGGACTTTTTAAAGATGTCATCTCTGGACTTGTCTCCTCCTTTCTGATTCTAAGATAATTTAAAGAAAGAGAGGACAATTTCTGGAGCCAGATTCCCGAGTTTGAATCCTGACTCTGATATTTATAGCTGTTGACATTCAGCAAGTTACTTAACTTCTCTATATCTCAGTTTGATTATTTTTAAAATAGACCTACTCACATCATAGGGTTATTGTGAAGCTTATGAGTTAATATTTGTAAGAAGTGGCACATAGTTAAATGATCAGACTTAAATGACCATCATCATGATAATCATCACCACTGATACCACCATCGTTTTCATCATCATCATCATCATCATTTGTTGAATGGATTCACATTTATGACATCTCTGCTAATTCTGCAGGTTGGCAACATTCACTTTCCTGGTTAGTCCTCTTCAACTTTTCCAAAACAATTTGTGGATAAAGCCAGTCTGATGGGCTAAGCTAAATATATTTCCTCCTGTGTGCAAACCTCCTTGCAGGGGGTCATTTCATAGGTTCTAGTTAATTTGTGGATGGGTGGCCCTTGAGTCAGGTGCTTGTCCCTGGTCCAGTTTCAAGATGCAGCTGAAAATAGAAGGAATTCTATGTTATTTCCTTGGGTAGAAGTTCATAGGAAGAGCAATATCAGGCTATAAGGTGGTATTGGGTATGTTGTATGTTAAGATAGTCATACAAAATATAATACCACAAAAAATCAATGTCAGACTGTTGCCAGGAAAGGTAAGAATCATCTGCATCCAATAAATTTTCAGGAAGCACTTGCTTATATGATTCATGGTCCTGGGTCACTTGGAGCTTGTAATCTAAGACATAGCAATTTGAATAGGTACAGGGAATATATAGTCAGCAGAATAAAAATGTGAAGACATCACCACTTAGCTAATAAAATATTCACCTTCCATACTAGTAAAGGAAAGTTCATTGTACAAGTAGGAAATTTGAGTAGGTTCTAAAAGTCTATGACTTGAAAATAAATAGCAACTCTCTATTCAGGCTGTGTAGACGTGGTGAGACACTCAAAATTTTCCTCATCAGTCCAGGGAATTTTTATGTGAAGTGTGAATTACCTATTTCCAAAGCAACAATTTGGAAGGTTTTGATCTCTCTACTCTCCAGATACCATCAGCCTGTCTTTGGAATTAAAAATGACAGAGCTACTTTAGTCTTCTCCCCTCTCTCTTAGGCTTACCTAGAAATAAGAAGTCCAAACCCTCCTACAAGCAAAGTCCTGGGTGCAGGGGAGAGTAAAGAACCTGGGTAGCAATGAAGTGCTTTATGGTTTCAATTGACTTGAAGGCTAGAACTTTAAAAGAAAGAAATAGTCTCCAAAATTAGCGGTAAGACATATGTACCTTTTTAATAGCTCTTTTAAAAATTGTAAATGACATTGATCTTTACTGGTTTTCTGATGGAAATTTGAACTTTTACATATTACTAAAATTGAATTTGATAATGTCAATTTTTTAATTCCTCCAATGTCCTGTTGTACTAACATTGCATATCTATTCTTCTCTATCTATAGATAGATACCTTTGAATAAACATGCCTTCTTCTATAGTCTATTAAACTAAAAAGCAATTATATACTTGAAATTAGACAGTGTGACTCTTAGGAGAGCAGGATCATAGAGCTGATACCTGAAATATACTTTTAGGGAAGTTGCAATTAGCACAGCCTTCCACGGAGGAGTCAATGTGACAAGAAAATATCCTCCTGGCTTAAAAAATTTTTCCAAATTTATATGAAAATTATGCCTTTTATCTGTAAAAGATAAGGATATGCCCTAGCATATCACAGTTGCCTACTCTGACACTAATAATAATAATAGCAGCAAGCAAAAACATAGCAGTTGTTTACTTAATGCTTAATATGTATCAGACACTTGAAATTTGGTAAATATTCTCCAAACCTACCCTTTGAGGTAGATATTATTATCCCCACTTCAAAAATATAGAAAAAGAGACATGGAGAGATTCTGCAAGTACCCAATGTCATGTCATGTGCAGTGACAGATCTGAGATGGACACAGCTGTGCCTGCCTCAAGGACCCGCCTGTGCTCCTGCACTTCTGGCTGCACGACACAGCCACCTGCCTACAGTCCGTGCTTGGGGGGGACTGTATGAATAAAACCTGTCTCTAATGTCCTGGAAAAAAAGTGCTAGATTTATGGGAGATTGGGACTGATATGAAATTTTGGCCTCAAAATCTCATGCAAAATGGCAGGAGTCTACATTTTGAAATTGGGCTGCATAGACACAGGATCAAGGCTGTTATTACACCTGCTGCCCACAACATTTACTTGTAATTGTGGAGCCACGAGTGTAGCGTTAGATTAGCATAGTTCTGTGAAATGATGACGTTAGGAACTACTGTTACTCAAATTTCCTAAAATCATATAAAATGGTGTGATGGAGAAAAGGGATTTTATTTCCAAAGTATAGTTTCTGAACATATGCAGAACTCCCTTGGTTTTGTTTGCTTTTATTTTTATAAGAGACAGCAAGAGGTAAACAAAAGAGTCATCATTTCTAGGGTGAATTTTTGCCCCTTTTATTGGTGACCATATGACTCTTAGTAATTTATTTATTCTCTGAAATTCTGATTCCTTATATTTCAATTCAGATAATACCTACCATGAAGTACTGCAATGAGGAAGAATGTATGTAAAGGATCTAGCACAGTGATAGAAACATAATAGGTTCCAAACACATGGTCAGTTCTATTAAAATACAGTGTTTATAAAATGCAGTAATGTCTAATCATAAGAGACTCATATTGTGCAGAGAGTTAAATATGAGTCCTCTAAGTCAAGATGAACTGTAGTAGGTTAAAAAAACAACAGTTCATGTTTAATTTGCAGGGAAGGAATGGAGAAACAGGCGCAAGAAATGGGAATAAAAGAGAATGAGAAGAAGTAAGGAAAGAAGGGAGGGAGGGAGGGAGGAAGGAAGGGAACAAACATCCATTTGAAGAAATAATCACAATTTATACAAGAAAATGTTTGTATATAAACAGATTTTCACCAATTAGTAAGAAAAAAATGACTCTACCTTCTCTACCCCCCAACCCCCACCAACAGAAAATGGAGCATAGGACCTGAACGGGATATTCACAAAGAATACATGCACGTTTAAAATAGCATGTAAATAGTTGTTCCATCTCATCGGAGTTTATAGAAATACAAACAAAGACAACAGTGAAATACTATCTTCTTATCATATTTTCAAAAATAATAAAATATTGTTGATATCCACTGTCAGATTGTTTGGAAAATGGACACGCACATAGTCTGTGGGGATATTAATTAGGGTAAAGTTTCTGAAGGGAAATAGGAAATTATGCATTGAAAGTCTTTATAAAAGTACTTCCTCTTTTTCTTCTAGAATTTTTAATCCAGATACATTTGGAAAAATGCAGAAAGATATCCATCACATCCTACTCAACACACGTAAATATGGATGTACAGACACACAGACAAACATATATACCTACCTATCTACATAAATACATACATGTATACAGAGATGGAAAACACCTGATAACCACTGAAAACTCATAAATGGATGGAATAAGAGAGATTTAAAATTGTGATGAAGCCGTATTTTTACAGACGTTGAGATACTTTATATTAAAATGTTAAAATATAAGAAATAACAGAAAAGTATATAAGGTATGATCCTATTTTTGTAATATAATTTGTAGAAATAATCACATATATGTGTAGTGTTCAAAGATAGCTGCTGAAATATCATTTTCAAAATCTTTGGTGTATAAAACAGTATTTTATAAATACAGAAGTACTACGTATGAAAGTACAGAGACAAAAAGAAGTTCATCATACTATTTACAGTTTATGCATAATTTTATACAGCCATATGGTCCAAATAAACTTAAGGAAAAAAATAACTACCTATAATTTTACTAACTAGAGAAAACCATGGTTATTAATTCATTTCATTTTCCCAATGTTTAAGAAGTTACGTTCATAGAAATTATACACACTTTTATTGAATATTTAATGAAATGTGTTAAAGCATGGTATAAAATTTCTGTTTTCTGTCTTGTGATGGAGGCTGCTGATTCTCAATTTCATTTCTGGTGAAATATCCCCGGTGAAATAGTCTGGTGAAATGTTTGTACTTCCAGACAATGAATAGCACTACCTCCTGATCTAATGTGCTCAAGTTCAGATGCAAACTAATAAGCAAATGGGATCTATTTCAAAGTGATAGAACTGCAGTTTAGTGACCAATTTTCAGTTTGGTCCTAACTGGTAGAGTAGAACTTCACCGCTGCAGTTCTGTTGCTAAATCATTGTTGTTGAGAATGATTGAAAGCAAAATACAAGTTAAAAGACAGACAAGCGCACCAGATACCACTGGCTCCACGATCTGACCATCACATCGGGATCATTTGGAGCCAGTGTCCACTGAACTTTGGCCAAAACATTAGTGGAAGTCAGGGCTGCTTAACCGTTGTACTATTGACATTCTGAGTCAGATAATTCTTTGTCGTGGGAGCTGTCCTGTGCACTGTAGGATGTTTAGCCTCTACCCAGTTGATGCTAGTAGCACCCCCACCCCAGTTGTGACAACCAAAAGCATCCTGAGACATTGCCAAATGACAATGAGGTGGGGCCTGGAGGGTAGGGAAAAGGTGAAACCAACCACAGTACCAACCATTCTTTTTTGGGAAAGTTTATCCTTTATGACTGGGTCCTTCCTAATTATTTTTATGTTAAAATACTCTCCTTCTCTTAATAAAAAGATAGTGATAGTGGATATTAAGTTTTTTGTGTTAAAGTTTTCTCCCCTGCCACCTTGTTTGTTTGTTTTGAATGCGGGTGTATGAGTGTGTGTGTGTTTATGGCCTTACTCGGTAAGATAGAATAATTTGCAACATATGTTTTTCCCCCACCTTTTTAAAATTTTACGGGCCTGTGAAATCCTATACTTGAGTACCTTTGGCAAAAAACATTCTATTTCATCTTTTACTTTGAAAATGTTTCTAATTACTATAGACTTCATTTGTTTGTGAGCTCTTTGTATTGAGGCTGTAGTAGAAATGGTATATATCTTTCTGAAAGGTTCTTCCGAACAACCTGCAATTTTACCTTTGAAAGCTTACCTCATTGAGGCCTTAAGTTTATTATCTGTTTGCGCTCATCCACAGGCACAGCTTCATCCATATCCTGTCTCAGTGCTGCGTTAGGCACCGTGTCAGATGCTGCCTCTTGAGCAGAATCTCATTTCTAGTTCCTAAATGGAATTTTACTTGAAAAAAACCTTGTATGCTGCTAAGTGCCTTTCTAATCCAGATGTTTGCCTCTCCAAATTCGCATTCAGAAGACAAGAAGAATTATGTTTTGTTTATTTAATTTCAGTGTGTGTTCTGACAATATGAATTTAGCTTATATACACTTAGTGTGTTGTTAGTGCTGCTGATGTGGGATAGGTATTACTATTAACCCCTTTGTTGTCATCACTGCAGAAGCAAAGGAGTTTTACACATTTTGAATCTCAAGCAGTAATTGTACCAGATTTTAACATAAATACCCACATAAAATTATTTTTTTGGAACCTCATAAAAGAAGGGAATTAAATTACCTGCATTGCATACAGAAGGAAAAGTCCCTTAATTGAGATCTGACAATATAATACAGAAAGAAGTAGGTATATCAAGGCTTGTGATATTTGTTTGGAGAATTATGAATACTATAGGCCGTGTCATGATAAGCGTAAATATACAAAAATGAACTAGCTGTTTTTAGCACTTAGATTCTTTGGGAACTGTTTGAGTTTCAGAATAGCATACCAACATTGTGACTCTCTAGGAACACTCCCATATTCTCTCTCCTTTTTTTTTCTTGATCATAAAATAAAAAAAAATTAAACAAAATGAAAACAATAATGTTATGCTATAGACAAGGAAACAAATTATTCAAAATACTACACTATTAACCCATCGCGGAGACAAGCTCTACTCTATTCCAGGTGCACTTGAACTGTCCTTTGAGAATTGCTGTGGTCCAAGTGATTGGATGACAGCTGGTCAGATTATACCAGCAGACACCAGTTCTCAGTTTGCTACATGGAAAACTCATGTTGAGACTGAAACAACTTGCCTAAAGTAGGCCAGCAAGTTAGTGAGAGATCCTCCTCAGTGCTCTCCCCATCATGCCACGTTTCCTCTTCCTCTCACTTTATCCATCTGCTCCTTCCTCATTTGTTTTCTCCAATAATTTATTTCTCACTATCATGATCATTTTGTTAATAATACTGAGTAAAAATACAACCTTAAGGTTTTGAAATGAATATCTCATTTCATTCTTGTTTAACCAATCTTTTTAAGCCTTTTTTTTTTCTTTGGTATATGTTCTTTTGTAAGGCTCAGACTTGGAAAGAGGAACTAGTTTGAAGGGATTCTTTTGTAAGTTCTTCTATGTTGATTTTTCGCAAATTGCCTCACTTTGTAAATTCTCATGAGCGGCACAGGGAAGACTTTATCACTTTCTGCTGGAAGATGATTCTAACTTGATGAGATTACTTGGTGATTCTTATCTTGTCAGGAGAGTTCAGAAAGCCTTGGCCTCTGGGGATCAATTCCTTATTAATTTCCCAGTGTTCTGTCCTATAAGATCCCAAGAAAGTTTGGTTGGATTGTTACACGTCATCTTAAATAATTAAATACACAAATAAATGTATAAGTAGATAGATAGATGATAGATTCATAACATTGAAACATGCCTTTGAAACTTGCATTTTGTAAAGTGTCCCAAACATTTTATTTTTTAATTGTCGGGTCCTGTTTCTGAGAAAACAGTTCATAATTTACTTGGAGATTTATTAAATTAATCTTTAGCTTAAGGAGACTTAGAGAAAATAGAAATGTGCAATGTGCATGCAAATAAAACGTATTCAACTCTCAAGACGAGTTCTTTTTCTAAGAATGATCTTTTTTCTTAGTTCCAAAAATTCTATTGAGAAAAATGCTTATTTAGGAAACATCTACTTTAGGTACTACCCTTACAGCCAATTACGTTTATTTACTTAGTAAGTATGCCTGCATTTTTATAGGTAATCTAGAATTTTAGAAATCATATTCAGTTTCTGGTAAATTTCAAGGCATTGCAGACTGCAAGAGGATCTAAAACTAATAGCATTATAATGCAAGATCTATTCTTGTGAGAATAGTTTAGTATTACGTATTGTTTTATGTAACATTTTGATGGGGCACACTTTTGGAACCTGTAAGGCTACATTTTGAAAGAACATTGGTCTCTTCTGAAGACTCACTAAAGTGCCTAATGTCAATCAATTGGAGAAGTAGTGGGTGCTCGGGGAGCTGGAATAGAAAAATCCTTTCTCTCTGGGACTTGGTCACCTATTGTTATATTTGAGACACAACAATGTCCAATAAGATGCCTGGATGATCAGTAATGGATACTAAAATGATTTCCACAACATAGAGGGTGAGCAATAACTAGGATGGAGTAATGAGCCAGGTTTTAGATGCCTCTTTACCAAGACCATATTACTCTGCATCTGACCGCCATTTTTAATCTCTAACATTTTGTCTAATGTTGTTATATATGTAACCCAGTCTCTGGTAGCTGGCTGTGGTAGGTAAGAGAAATTTTATTTGTCCACACAAGCAAGATGTTAGGTAGAAAGTATTTAGAGGCCCTCTGGCCCTCAAGTGAAACCAAGGATATGGTGGAAGTGGTAATTAGAAAAAAATACCCAAGGGGGAGGTAAATCTAGGGAAGAGTAGCACAGGTTGCTTTGTCCAGCTGCCTACTCTTGTGGAGTTCCTTTTAGTAGGAACAATCTGGACTACAGCTTATTTTATTGTGGTGTGCAAACCCATTTAAACATCCTAAATCACAGCTCGCTTGTCTTTTAATGATCATATCCTAGCTTTAAGATGTGGCAAAGGTTTCTTTAAGAAATAATACTGTTATACAAAGGAAAGTAGCTTTTATAGCTTCTCAGTTTGTATAGAAACTTTCATATTTGCTTTGCCAGGTATGTATAATCCTAGAATAAGTATTTCTTGTTTATTTTTGCCCTTACTTTTCTTTACTTCCTCACTAAAAAGATTTCTAGCAAAGAGAAAAGATATTTTAATAGTTTCAGACTTTCTTTTAGGGAAAGGATTCTTTCTTCAGGAAAATAAGCTGCACAGTGATGGAAGATGCGGCTCTGATGGGTGAACAGACATCAGACACTTAAAAAGTTTGCTTAGGGGCCGGCCCAGCGGAGTAGAAGTTAAGTCTGCGCGCTCCGCTGTGGCAGCCTGGGCTTCGCAGGTTCCGATCCCGAGCGCGCACTGACCCACCGCTTGTCAAGCCATGTTGTAGCAGCGTCCCACATAAAGTAGAGGAAGACGGGCACAGATGTTAGCCCAGGGCCAACCTTCCTCAGCAAAAAGAGGAGGGTTGGCATCGGATGTTAGCTCAGGGCTAATCTTCCTCACAAAAAAAAAAAAAGTTTCGGGGGCCGGCCCCCGTGGCTTAGTGGTTAAGCGTGCGCGCTCCGCTACTGGCGGCCCAGGTTCGGATCCCTGGCGCACACCGATGCACGGCTTCTGCGGCCATGCTGAGGCCGCGTCCCACATACAGCAACTAGAAGGATGTGCAACTATGACATGCAGCTATCTACTGGGGCTTTAGGGGAAGAAAAAAAAAAAAAGGAGGAGGATTGGCAATAGATGTTAGCTCAGAGCTGGTCTTCCTCAGCAAAAAAAAGAGGAGGATTAGCATGGATGTTAGCTCAAGGCTGATCGTCCTCACAAAAAAAAAAAAAGTTTCGCTTAAAAATATACACTATTTTCTTGTAGGAGAACACAATGGAGAGAAAAGGGCAAAGTAAGAAGGTGGGACTTAAAAGAAAGGTACATAAATAAATAAATTGTCATGTGTTTGCCGAACTATGTTTGAGGATTGGGATGTATATTTTTCATTGTTTTAACTTTTTACTTTGAATTAATTTTAGAATTATAGAAAACTTGCAATTATAGTACAGAGTTCCCATATACCTTCACGGAGTTTCTTCTAATGTTGACATCTTGCTTAACTAAGGTCTATTTGTCAAAACTAAGAAATGAATGTTGATATTATACTACTAACTAAACTATAGATTTCATCAATGTTTCCACTAACATTCTGTTTTGTTCTAGCATTAAAGTCAGGATCCCACATTGTGTTTAGTTGTCACATCTCCTAGTCTCCTGTAGACTATGACAATTGCTTAACTTTCCTTGTCTTTCATGACCTTGATACTTTTGAAGTGTACAGATCGGGTATTTTATAGAATGTCCCTCGATTTGGATTTGTCCAATGTTTTTCTCTATTATTATTTTAAGGTTGTGCATTTTCAGAGGGGATACACGGAATCCATGTGTCCTCAGTCCGTCAGATCAGAAGGTACAAGATGTGAACAGATTGCATCTCTGGTGATGTTGGCCTTTATCGCTTGGTTAAAGTGCAGGTTGCAGGCTTTCTCGATTGTTAAGTTACTGATTTTTTCCCTTTGTAATTAATAAGTATCTTGGGGGAAATGCTTTAAGACTATTCAACTCTTATTTCTTCTCAAATGTTTATCTACTAATTTTAATACTCATCACCAAATCTTGCTACAGGTTTCACAGTGGTGTTTGCCTAACAGTGATTTTCTATTTCCGTTATTTCGTCTGCATTTATTGATTAGAATTACAAGGAAGAGCTGTCCCTTCTCTCACATTATTTATTTATTCAATTATTTGTTTCTATCACCATGGACTCATGGATATTTATTGTATTCTAGGGATTTTAACCCTACTTTTTGACCAATTGTCCCACCTTTCTTATTGGAAGCTTTTGGCGGTGGCTCCTGTTTGTTTTTAACATGTCCTCCCTGTTCTGTTTTGAGCACTTGCCTACTTCTGGGCATTATCAGATGATCCAAGCTCAAGCAATCTGTCAACCCTTTTAGCTGAATTCACCTTACTAATGTCCAGGGGCATCTGCCCAAGAGAAGCGAGAATCTGCGTAGCGTTTCTTCCAGAAGGCCCCTGTCTCTCCCTAGACCTCAGGTTAGTTGGTTGCCTTGTGACTTCTGAACAAGACGACCTTAAAGTTCCTCTCAGCTTAACTAAACTTTAGACAGATTTCTTCCTGACCACAGATCGCTGACTTCCCTTTTCTTAGAACAATTACTTTAGAAAACTTGCAGTTGTAAATTCTTTCTCTGCCTCTTTGAGATACAAATGTTCTCCCAGCCTCTTACCAGGTTTACAACCCGGGAATATTTTTCTCAAGAACCTGGGAACCAACCCTTCAAAATATAATAATCAAGAGAGATAGTGTCTCTATCTACCAGCCTGTGCTGGAAAGTAAAAGTCTAGCTTTAATATGCACCATTAGCAAACACAGATGGCCTAATCACGTTGACCAACTTCCCCTAATGTCCTCCAGTGCTTTTCTACTAGCACACGCCAGTGCTTAAAAACTCTCCCTCCTTTTGTTTCAGCAGAGTTGAGTTCAATCTCTCACCCCCATTTCAATAGTCTTGAATAAAATTTTCCTTGAACGTTTAACTTACCCAATGCAGTTTTTCATTGAGACCTCTGATGAGCTAAAAAAAACTTTTACATTTTCTGACTTTTGTTGTTGTTTTCAATGTGGGAGCAATGCTTTCTCCGATTTTCTACCTCCTAAGATAAAAACCAGATAGATTATAATTATGTTATCTCCATTGTACTTTGTAAAATTTCCACGTTACCCCTAAACATTTTCACAAACTTTTCCATATACACAAATTATGTATATAAATGATTTTTAAAGAATTTAAAAATGTTGGGTCACTACAACAGAGTGAGGAGGGAACAGTCATAGAAGATTAATCTCAAGAGAAAGCAATAGATCAGTGAGGGCAGAAATCCAGAGCAGAAAGGTGGCTGTGGGGATACAAGCCCTCAGAAAGTTCTAGAGCTCTTAGGGAGGGAATTTGGAATTCTCAAGGAGTGTATGATAAGGAGTTTGACTCAATTTTATTTAAATTTCAAAATATGGAAACCAGCTAACTGTGGGTTTTAAATCACAAAGGAACAGAAACATGGACAATTACCCACTGATGTAGTCACAAAAAATATTTGTGGATTTTCCAAATAGATAGAATTTTTTTTTACTTTTTAAAATACCTAGCAAGTTGTAACTAGGTTACGTATTATGCAAAAATATAACTGCTCACTTTTCTTTGGGGATTACATAATCTGTATTCAACTGATACTAATCTAATGAGAATAGTTTTTCATCTTTTTGCCATGTGTATGTCATGACAGATATCATCAGCTTATTTACATAGATCATTAGTCATGCTATTAAATTGTAATAATATAGACATCTATATAAACATAATATATGGACAAGCAAATGTCATAAATATTTGTAATTCTATACCATATTCCTCAGATTGTTATTTTACCAAGTAAAGTATTGTTAGAAAGACAGAATGAAGTGTTAAAATTTCCATAAACTATTGGGAGGGAAATCTATTAATTATATTTATATTCAGTTGTACATTTAATACATGTATAAATTTTATAAAATTCTATTCATTACAAAAGTATAATTAAGAAGAAACTATGCAAAGAAATAGTAGAGACATAGAATTTTTTATCAAATTCTACCCGTTTTAGTGGCACATTGTTCATTTATCCTGTCAATATTTTATCTGTAAAAAAATGTTTTAATTAGTTATAAATAAACATTAAACATCACACTACCAATGATATATGAAAACCATATTTACTAAGACACTGACTTCCTAGAACTCTTTTATAGAACGAGTTATTTTCGACCAAAATATACATTTTTAAAATTCAAAAATAATATCTACTGGAATTGGTTTTCAAATTATATTCCATGAATTCTAACTTCCCAACCAAATGTTCTAAATATAATTTGATATTTTCTGCACAGGGAGATTTTAAGCTCCTTGAGTGCATGAATGGTGCCATGTAAATCCACTAGGTGGTAGAAAATCAGTAAATGCTCGGTGATCATGTTGTAGGTAACTCATTCTCAGTATTATGACCAAACATAAGTGTACTATGCTGTAATACAACGATAGGATGGAGGGGCCCTCATATGAGTGGGGAAGCTTATTCATAAACTGAAAGGCTCCCAATTATCTGAGCTTTCTTTCTCCTCTTTGATATATTTTCTTTTCCTTCCTTGGGGTCAGACTAGCACCGTTCCTGTCTACTTCCAATTTACTCTGAACCAGGGCATGGAATTCAGGTAACCAAACTTACTTAAACTGTATGCAAAGTAAAAGCTACTAGGCTCTGAATCACATCCTAAAGGCATCTTGTGAATAAAATGAATGAGCTTCTAGAGCTTGTTTGAGTTTCTCACAGCCTTTATAATATTAACTTACTGAATTGTTGCTTTGTTATATGTGGCTATGTAGTTTCAAAACATGAGGATTTCTACGTTGTCAGTCTTGACAGCACCAAAAGACAAAAGTATTTCAACAATCTGGAATGACGATCTAAAGAAAACACAATGCAATTGGATTTAAATTAGTCTAAATCCTTGCAACATTTAGATTTAAAAAAAAAAATGAACGATTTAGATTCGAATACTCATACGAGCTTGTTAAATTATGTTCTTCCCTTTGAGATAGTCTATTTTGGAAGACAACTTATAACAACCCACCTGTTTTGGTGAGAAAGGAACCAAAGGAGAGATTTTAAAGGCTAGATGTTAACCCTATCCCTAAAATATGTGACAAGAAATATATGGCCATGCTAGGGTCACAGCTGTCAAAGCGATTGGGACACACATCACTTTTTGATGCCTCCTCCCACTGGCGCCCCTTTTTTGAGGCTCCATGCAGATCACTACCTCTGAGTCAACAACCGTTCTTTTCAGAGAAAGGCTTATGTTACAGGCACATTTATTTCAAGTCCAGTCATTACGATCCACATTAAGATCCTGAGTGAAGTTATTTCCTATGAGTCTCCAGCCACACTTATCTAGGTGATGATTACTTTTGCGGGTGATGAATCTCACTCACTGTTTTGGTTTTTACTGATAAAATTTGCATGGAGGACTTTACGTCTTAGTCCCAAGAACCCAGCATTGGACCTTCAGGTATGTCCAAGGAGAGGCTGATGCATCGCTGGTCAGGGAGGTTGCAGACAGAATGGTAGTCTAGGATAAGAGAACAGACTATAAGGCCTAATGCCTATAGTCTAAAATCTCTGATGCCTCCACAAAACAAGAGCATAAAAAATATTATTTGTTTTCCAATTTTTTTATTTTGAAAAAATTAAATGCACAGAAAATTTTAAACACTAGTACGATGTACACCCGTATTCCCATGACCTAGATATAGCAGTTTTAATGTACTGCTAGAGCCATATTTCCTTTTTTTTTTGAAACACTTCAAAGTCATTTGCAACATCATAGTATTTCATGCCTAAATATTTCAGCAAGAATCTCCTAAAGTAACGGACATTCTCTTACATAACCTCAATATTGTCATCACACTGAAGAAAATTAACAATCATTCCTAATTTTGCCTAACACCCAGTTTGTATTCAGATTTCTCCAGGTGTTTCCCAAATGCCTTTTATAGCCTTTATTTTTTCCCAGAACCAGGAGACAAACTGGGTTGTCAAATAATTTATGAATATTTTTTTTCAAAATTGAAAGTAACCCTAGTGCTAAAAACTATATTGCAAAAAAAACTATAAAAAAGGAGCTATGATGTAGAAGAAAAAAAAAAAAAAACATTGGAGGTCTTCTTCATTTATAGGAGACATGCATTTGTACCCTACAGGCCTTATTTCTGTGGTGTGACAGGTGGATATTAATAATATCTACCTCAGAATATTATTATTTAAATAGGATAATTTTTCAAAAGTGCTTAGCAAAGTGACTGGCGTGTGGGAAGCATGAACAAATGTTAATTACCATTATTATTACCTTTAGAAGATAGATAATCAAATAAGCCTGATAATTTAATAGTTAATTCTGTGTTTCAATCCAGCCCCTGAAGCCTATAAAGTTTTATAATAAAATGAGATGGTTTTACACCTGACAGAGATCTGTGAGTGCAACCCATGAGGTTTTAAGATTGTTATTTTTTGACAGATCAGGAAACTGAGAGCTCTTTAAAGCTAATATATTTATAAATTTGATTTAAAGGACTATACATTAAAATGTAGAAATGTGTATCATCACTTAAAGCAAAGTCCAATTCTAATTCCTAAATATCATTTAAAAATATTATGGAAAACTTTTCTTAATGAATTTTCAAGAATATGTTTGAAGTCACAATTTATTATGCTTAAAATATCAATACATAAACTTTTTTCATGAATTTGTTCTCAAAATTTTAATTAAGTTGAATTTCTGCTGATAGCACTTCAGATTTTCTAAACTCCAGAAAAATGTTCTATTATTTGTATTTTTTATATATTAAAAACACCCATTTCACAAATACCTCTGGGCTTATTAAAAAATACACACACATAAATGTTACTATTAAATTTGATAAATTCTGGAGGTAAGAACAAGAATTCTCTTTTTAGAAATATTTATCCAATATACATATACCATGCATATATTTTAAAAGTGTATAAAACATTTCATTTTAAATATCGTGTTCTAGCTCCCCACCCGTGTGAGTAATGTTAATTGATTAAGAATTCCCTAATATTTATAAAATAAAAAAATAGTAATTGTGGCTTACTTATTAATAAAATACTATTTCTGTGTTCCGTCCAGGTTTGTGGATAGGGAAAGTAACAGAGTTATATGATTTACTTGAAAACTAAATTTCCATGAAAAAGTTATAGCTAAGTAAAGTAGAACAATTTTGTGGGAAGAGAGAACTACTAATGGTGACACATAGTTTTAAGTACCAATTCTGCCACTAACCAGCTGGATAATATTTTCAAGTCCTTTCTCTTCTCTGGGACTCAGTTTCCTTATCTGCAAAATAAGCAGTTTGGATTATGGAGCGTCTGAGAAAAAGAGAACTATAATAACCTTATATTTCTATATGGTTTATTGCTTGTGGAATATATTTAGGCAAAATATTTTACTTGGTCCCTGCCTTATCTCTGTGAGGTCATTAGGTGCATATTTTTAACTGTCCTTCCCCACAATCTTGTGAAAAATCTTGGAGGCTGGGCTAAGGCATTTATATACATTAATCATAAGTACCATTTACAAAATACTTAATATATTCTAGGTATCATTGTTTATAGAAATAACTCTAATTGTCAGAAAACCCCTAATAAGTTTATCATCATTTAACATATGATGATTTGGGGGTTAGGATGGTTAAGTGACTTGCTATAAAGCTAGTACTTGGCAGAGTTGGAGTTTGAATGGAGGTCTGTATGACAACAATTTTTGCATTTTTTCCATTATACCACTTTTTTCTTTTCTTTTTATCTTTTTTAAGAGGTAATAAAAATCATTGAAAGTTTAAGTAAAGAAATAATGTAAGCATATCAATATTTTAAGTAGTACTAATGAGCATAATGAAATTAAAAAGTAGATATAAAGAAGATGAGAAGATCAGCTGTGCCATTAATATGGTGTTAGAGAAATAGTGAGGACCTGAGTTTGAAAGTGGACAGGAAAAATGCATAAGAGAAATTAATACAAGGAAGAAGCTTGGAAAATGTGTAAATGTAGGTGAAGAAGAAAATGAAAGATCAATGCTATAAAATTTTGGTCTCACAAGCCTATTCTTCTTTGTTCTTGACTATTTCTGTTAATAACTACAAACAAACATTTATCATGTATATGTCCCTACCTTCAGGAAACTTATATTCTAGCAGAATGAGACCCAAAAAAACACACATAAACAAATTATGTATGTGTGTGTGTGTATATATATATATATATAGTATGTATGTGTGTGTGTGTATATATATATATATATGTTGACTGCTATTATTCTAAAAGGTGATTTTGCTCTCAAAGACCTTCCTCTGATGAGACGGGATATTTGTGTTCACAAATAATTAGACTACAAGAGAGAACAATTAAACATCTTAAGGGAGGAACTGATAACATATTCTGAAATTTTTGAAAGAATAATTACGTACAGCTGGAGGAGAAAGGGGAATGTACTATATGAACTTGGTTTGGAAATATGATTAAGTTTGGACCAACAGAGATGGGGAAAGGAATAAAGAGCAAAATAATTAATGGGCAATATCTCAAGATATTTACCTGCAACAGCAAATAGCTTAGTTTAGCTTGAGGGTACAGTGCATGAAAGGAAGATGAAATGACATTGAAAAGCTGGTAGGGGCAAAGGTTATGGTGGTCCCTGTGCCCTAGTAATTCCAGTCAAGAAAAATGTACTGATAAGTGCACCAAAAGTATAAGAATATTTAATATTTATAATAGCTCCAAATGGACTGCTTCCCAAAAGATCATTAATAGAAAAACAGATAAATAAGTGGTGTATATTTGCACAGTGGAATGTCATCTGTAAAGAGCATTTAAAATAAGCAGACTAACTTCATGCAATAGTATAGATGTATTTCAAATATATAAATGTTGAGCATAAAAAGCTAGATACAAGCATACATACGCTATTATTCCTTTTTTATAAGGTTCAAAACAGGAAAATCTATAGTTTTAGAAATTAAGATAGTGATTGTTCTTGGGAGATAGTGACTAGAATAGGACACAAGGAGGTTTCTGTGGTGCTAGTAATTTTTTTTTTCTTTTCTTGATGAGGGTGCTAAATACATACACTCACTCAGTTTGTGAAAATAGTTCCACTTGTATATTTAAGATTTGGACATTTTTATATATAAATTTTCTACTTTAATGAAATAAATTTAGTGATGGTATTTGAGGAACTGATATTCTTTATTCAGTAAGGAGACATGGAAGGTGTTTTTTAGCTGAAGAATCACACCATTCTATCAAAGTTGGCAAGATTGAATCAAGTGATAGCAAGACAAAAGAATTGAAAATGAAAGAGAAAATTAAGACTTGAACTTGTACAGTAGTAATAGGACTACAGAGAAGGAGATGGATAAAATAAATCTATTAGAGATAAATGGACAAACTTTATGCTTAACAGAATGGAATAGATAAAGAAAAAGGAAGACTTTTTTAAAATTGAGATTTCAGGACTGGGTGGCAGGCAGTATTATTGAGCAAATTGAAAATCAAGAGGATAAAGAATTTGGCAAACTACAATCAGCAGGCCAAATCTGGCCCCCCAACAGTTTTTGTATAGCCCATAAGCTAAGTATGTTTTTTACACTTTTAAATGATTGAAAAAATTCAGAACAGATGTAATAGAATAATATTTGTGACACATGAAAGTTATATGAAATTCAAATATTAGTGTCCATATAGAGTTTTATTGGAACACAGCCACACTCATTTGTTTGCAGTATCTATGACTGCTCTTGCATTACAATAGCAACAGAGTTGAGTAATGCAATAGAGTAGTATGGTATGGCCTGCAAGGCATAATCATTTACTATTTTGCCTTTTACAAAAAAATTCTGCTAACCTCTGTTTTAGAGCTAAAATTGTAAATTATATATATAATTTATATATATAAATATATATATATATATATATTCAAGTCTACATTATATATATACTTGAAAATTCATAATCGGCTAATAGGAGAATACAAGTTTTGTTGAAAAAAGGAGGATAACATTAGAAATAGAATTCTGGGGGCCGGCCCCATGGCTCAGCAGTTAAGTGTGCGCGCTCTGCTACTGGCGGCCCGGGTTCGGATCCCGGGCGTGCACCAACGCACCGCTTCTCCGGCCAAGCTGAGGCTGCGTTCCACATACAGCAACTAGAAGGATGTGCAACTATGACATACAACTATCTACTGGGGCTTTAGGGGGAAAAAAAAAAAAAGAGGAGGATTGGCAATAGATGTTAGCTCAGAGCCGGTCTTCCTCAGCAAAAAAGAGGAGGATTAGCATGGATGTTCGCTCACGGCTGATCTTCCTCACAAAAATATAAATAAATAAATAAAACTGTTAAAAAAAAAAGAAATAGAATTCTGAGGATCACTGTGTAGAGTGAAGAACTGAATCTGTTTGTGTAACAGTTGGCGTTTAATAGCACCTAAGAATTTAAAAAGTATATTCATATGCATTCATTCATTTGATCTCTAAAACAATTCACCTTTGATCTCACCTGTGAGGTTAGTATCATTGTCTCTAGTCTACAGATGAGGAAACAGATTCTAAAAGATATGTGCCTTTGGAGAATAATTGTGTTCAAAAGTAGAAGGTGAACGACCTTCTACTAATAGTGTTCAAAAGTGGTAGAGAACGACCATTGAGGAGAACGTGGATGTTTTGGCATACTGTGGGCAATATTGCTCATGTTTGTTGGCATGGCGGTAGAACAAAAACTCTAGAGCCAGAATTTCTGGGTTTGCTTCCTGGTTCTACCATTTACTGACACTATAATTTTGAGAAAATAACCTTTTGAAGACTCAGTTTCATAATCCATAAAATTAGGGTAATAACATACTTACCTCATAGGGCTGCTATGAAGATTGAAGTTTAAATATTTGTAAGCTGCGTAGAAGAGTGTCTGGCATATATAAATATGAGCTATTTTCATTGTCTTTGGCAACAGATTCCAGAATCAGTTGACATAGAATATAATCTCACTTGGATAGCAGTGATTCAAAAAGCCTTTGATAACTATTTATATTAGAATTCTACTCTACAGATTTGAGCAGGAGCAGAGACATATAGCCAGCCAGCGATAATGTCAGAGATTCCACATACCTGCTACGTCTTAAGCTTTATACCTCAGTTTCTTTGCTTATCCTGCAAAAAATAATCCAATAAGAAATTTTCACCCAGAATTCCTAAATATCAAGTATTCTCTAAAGTCCTATTTTGAAATTTTTATAGCGATTGAAATTGATTGATAGCATATAATAAATCATTCACGGAAGCACTAAAACCTTCAGTAAAAGTGTCAGTTAGTAATTTAGTGCTTTTTTATTGTTGCTATTCCTCCTGCGAGAAAGTCAGCATTCTCTAGAGCTTTTAATTTCGTAAACTGTTGCTCAACTTTTGGCCCTTATCTTGTCAGAAGTAAACATCTGCTGATTGTAATTCACCATGTGAGTTGAGATGTTATTAAGGAAATCGAGTGCAACCATGAGATTCCTGTCCACAACAGGGTCAGTCTCAATGTTATCCAATAACTGACTCTGCTCCCTGCATGGCAGGTGGATATAGTTGCAATTATTGTCATTTTGTGTCTGGGGAAACTTAGGAGGGTTAAGTGACTTCCTCAAGGTCCTATTGGAAATCAGTGGCATTCCAAGGAAGAGAACTTGGAATACACTTAACCAGATGACCTCTTGAATAGTTTTAACTTTATGAGGATAGTGAGTAATTTTACATGATATACCAGTGTGCACTTCAAAATTATTTATTAGATCCAGAGTCATGGATTTATTATGTCTGAGATAAACACTGTAAAAAGAGGCCCCAATCGACTCTATCTACAGTTACTATTATTTGAAAGTTTGAACACTTTTTTTATGAAAATGGAGAGAATAATAATGACCAGTAGTCAAGTAGAGAAAATTTATTTCTATTTTTGAGCTAGTTTACTGGGTTTGTAGCTTATAATTTACTTATTGTGCTTGCATACTATTGATTTCAGACATAAGTGAGCTGTGCCTTCATTTATGTGCCTTGCCATATGTCAGCAGCAGTAAAAGTTGCTTTTCTTTCAACATATCACATAGGGCACATTTCCTGGGAAAGAAACTACAAACTATTTTCAGGTCCTAAGGAAGAGTTAGTTATTTGTATAGTTCGTCAATTGAAAATCCAGTCTCATGCAGCTTAATTTAATTCTTCAAATAAAATATAATAAGTAAATTAAGAAAATGAAACAAGTTTTAGGTGCTAGATATTTGAATATATTTTTATAATTTTTTATTGAATAAGAAATAGCTGTTATTTATAGAACATTCAATATGTGTTAAGTGTTATGCTAATAAATTTAAAGGAAAATTCAAATCACAAAGTCTCATTGTTTATTTTATTTACTAGATTAGAACTACAGCATGGATAATTAATCCTGAAATTTTACACATACCAAGTTATTTTAGACACTGAGACAGGCTTATAAAAATTAGATAATAAATGACAGATACTTGATACTGGTTCTTTGATTTTTACTTTTTGGTTGGATTTTCCATTGATCTTTCTTGTAATTCCTTCTATTCATATAGTTAAGCTTTTTAACTACTGTCTGTTATTGATTCAATAAGGTGTGGTTTCATTATTCTGAACCTAGTATCCAGAATATTGCAGAGTTTTTTGAGGTGATTTCTTATTTCCCCATCTATAGATGTCCTAGAGACGAGCATCTGGAAATACCATAGGCTTTGTAGGTATCACATATTCTATGTGAAGAATCAAATAAGTAAATTCTCTTATCATTTATGATTTATGCTCTAATGATTTATGCTTTTGAATGCTCCCTCTCAGAGGGAGAGACTTATGTACTCATCCTACTGTTAGAATATTTATGGGTTCCTTTTTTTGACAATATGATTGCATAGACTGTCTCATAAAATCTTATGGCCTTGATATTATCAAATCATTTTTACTTCAAGCTTCTTTTATATTTGACAAAAAATCAAGGTCCCAGGTGCTAAGGTAGTGAATATGGTAGTTTAGAGGTATAGACCATTTTCTACCCATCCCACATTTTAAATTGCAAGTGGAAGATCCAAGTTGTATACTGTTCAAAATATAACATATCCAAAGAAGGATATTATGCCAGCACATTAAGCTTACTGTGCATGGTAAAATAGCACCTCGAAACTCAGGATGCTAAATAGGGAGGGCTGTCTTAATAAACCCTGCCCATAACATTTGTACTCTTCCTCCAGAATAGTTTGTATACACGTACACACCTGAATGTGTTTATATGCACAAAATACATATACATCCTTATGATTTTATATATTTATGTTTATCTATATACATAAGACTTATAAATTTGTACTGTTACTGTTTACCAAAGTATATTCAGTGTTTATGTAAGGATCTGTCTATTTGTATGTATATACATACATACATACATACATAGACATAGTGTCATTTTAAGATAAATTTTATGTACTTCTACCTTTTGAAGCATACTGTTAGTATAATTAAATAAAGTATATGCTTTTCTAACATATGTGATGCATTACATTGTTTGAATTAATTTAAAATTTTAATGCATTAGGAATTTGAGAAGTCCCACATGTATATTAAGAAGCAGATTTAAATATGTCAGATACTAAGTTGTACATTGTTCTCAAATGTAACATTGTAGTTCTAGAGCGAACAATTATAATTCAATAGGTTTTTCATATGAAAAGTTAAACCTGGAAGGTTTTGATTATATGACTTAAAAAAACCCTATGACATGTCACTGGTTTTAAATGAACAAGATTTATGAGCATCCTATAATGACCACTTTTTCCTAAAATGCTTTTTGACGCAGTGGAGTGATTATAAATCTAATTATCACATGTTTTAGGCTAAGATGACTCAATTGCCTGAGGCAGAAAAGGAAAAGATTGCTGAGCAAGTTGCTGATTTCAAGAAAGTAAAGAGTAAGCTGGATGCTGAGATTGAGATATGGGATGATACAAGCAACGATATCATTGTTCTGGCCAAGAAGATGTGTATGATCATGATGGAGATGACAGACTTTACAAGGTAATTGTGTGGAAAATGGTGTATCATATTTATAATGGTTAGAAACATTTGTTGCATGAGTGAAACCTCAAGTTTCTCTGAGTGGCAGGTGCCAAAAATCAGGTAGTAGATGAAAAGCAAATAATATAGAGTTAGAAAATTGTAGGTGTGTAGTTCTAGGTGTGTATTCTAAATAAATATGGCAGTTTCTCATAAACTTCTGAGGAATGATTTTAGAAACCACTTTATAACTACTCTTACCTTCACCCTCCTCAGAAATCTTCTCTGTGTATCATGTTAGCATGTTACTTTTACAAAGAAATTGGTAAATCGAGTTATTATCTCTATTGGAGCTATCTGAATGGTTGATTTCCATAGTGACACAATTTTAAAGTGATTTATATATCGTCAAGATTACTGATATCTTTTGCTACTGAGATATCAATTAGATATGTTTAAAATTACAATGACAATGATGTACATGAAGGAATCATATATTGTGTGTATATTCCAGAAGTAATAAAAATGTTTATTATAGCTTCAAAATATAATTTTATAGAGCTAGCTAAAGAACAGTGAAATATATAGTGCTTGCCCTACATGTTACTAAAATATACAAAAATACAACAATTAAAGTAATTTTGTCTTGATGTAATTACAAAAGCCACAGAACAGAAGAATATGCTGAAGCAGACCTAGCATACTTAGGAAATCATTCATTTATATCACCATACATTACATACGAAAATAACTTTTAGATGGAATAATGGAATAATGTAATTTTGAAATCCCAATAAATGAGAAAAATGCACATGAGTCTTTCACTGATATTAAGGTTGAGAAAAACTTTCTAAGCATTACAGACAAAGGAAGAACCCATAAAAGAAGGATTATTAAATTGAACTACATTAAAAATTTTGTGCATCAATAAAAGGTCCTAAACAATATTGAAATATAAGTAGATAATTGAATAAACATTTCTAACAACAAGTAACAAAAATGTGATGTCGGGGCTGGCCCGGTGGCGCAAGCGGTTGGGTGCGCACGCTCCACTGCGGCGGCCCGGGCTTCGCTGGTTCAGATCCCGGGCGCGCACCGACGCACTGCTTGGCAAGCCATGCTGTGGCGGCGTCCCATATAAAGTGGAGGAAGATGGGCACAGATGTTAGCCCAGGGCCGTCTTCCTCAGCAAAAAAAGAGGAGGATTGGCGGATGTTAGCACAGGGCTGATCTCCTCACAAAAAACAAAAACAAACAAACAAACAAACAAACAAAAAATGTGATGTCATTTATATATAAAGAATACTTACAGACATTATAAAAAATTAAAAAAACCCAGAATATCCTAGTACAAGATTGGACAAGAGATATGAGCAGATAATTCACCAATTTTTCCCCATAAAAGATATGACCAATAAACATGTGAAAAATATTTAACCTAAAAACATTTAAAATAAGATTCCTTTCAAATTTGCAAAATTGGCCCAAAGTTTTAAAATAGGCTTGGTACAATGAGGGTATGGTAGTGAAAGCATATGTTGGTATAAACCATATAGTAATTTGGCAATATGTATAAACTAAAAACTTTTATAAACTTTTGACATGTGTATCTATCTATATCTATACATTATATATACAATTTCATAAAGAATACCTTTTAGATATCAGTTTCTGTTTGTCCCTCTTAACTCTTCTCATTTTTTTTCTAACCTTATAGCATAGCTTCTAAATGTCCTATCATTCCCTTTCACACACAGAATAATTTATTTTTAACCCATTGCTCAGTCTCTGCAGATAAAGATTCTGAGATACCTCTCTCTCTCTTTCTCCACACACATACAATGGAGAAACATATAACATAGACAGGCATATGCCTGTGTATAGGAAGCAAAGCTATGCCATAATGGTATTAATTAGTGATTATGTTTTAGTAGTTGGATTGTGGGTAGGTTAATTACTTTTAACTTTCTATAATTTGTTGATTATCTATGATAAATATATATTCATTTTTAAAAATTTATAATTTGGTTTATGTTAGTCCTAGGATAGTGACAGTTGACTAAATTTAAATTGCTCCATGCAACCTTTCCCGAAAGTTAAGACCAAAAAGGAGCACAAATAAAATTTTAAATGATGTCAGCTTTCAGTATTATTAAGATACAGAGAATAGTGTGAATTTCAAATTACCTTTAAGTAGAGAAATATACACCAAATTCCAGCAGAGCTACTGCTGGTAGCTGTCATTGCCATGAGCCTGTGAGTCTGGAGATCAGGGAATGAGAGAATTAAAACACCCAACAGAAGTGGGAGGAGTGTGAAAAGGTAATAAATAAGGTAATAAATCTTTCCATAAGAAAGATGGACCAAAATGAGAGCACTGGATACTAAGTGCTAAAATACTGAACTGAACACAGGCCTGGGATGTGGCATTTTACAACACCAACTGTAGAGATTGAGTTTACAATTAAATGGGACGGGAATTGGGAAGTTAAGAGAATCTTCACTTTTGAGGAAAAAGGAAATACAGGACAGGTGACACTGGAGGTATGTCAGTGATTGAAAAGAAGACTATAAATAAGAAATACTAAGGAACCCAGAGAAACGAAGGAGAATCACAATATATGTTAACCTCTCCACTTCCCCACCACCACCACCAAAAATGTTATCATCCATTAAGGAAAGCATACTTCACAATAATGATGGAAGAGGATGCTCTTGCTCTAGGAACCCTGCCTACAAAGAGGAAGATTCAGACCAATGGCAGGCAAAACTACTGTAAGAAGATATAGAAAATGAGTTCACTTCTGGATACATATGCAAAGGAAATGAAATAACTATCTCAAGGAGATATCTGCACTCCCATGTTCATTGCAGCATTATTCACAATAGCCAAGATATGGAAACAACCTTAGTGTCCACCGACAGACAAATGCATAAAGAAAATGGAATATTTTTTAACTACAAAAAAGAAGTAAATCCTGCCATTTGTGATATATGGATGAACCTGAAAGACATTATACTAAGTGAAATAGACCAGACAGAAAAAGACTTATACTGGATTATATCACTTATATGTGAAACCTAAAAAAAACAACAAAAAAAGAAATGTTGAACTCATGGAAAGAGAGTAGAATGGTGGTGGCTAGGGAGTGAGGAAATGGGGAGATGTTAATCAAAGAGTATAAACTTTCAGTTATAAGATGACTAAGTTCTGAGGATCTAATATATAGCATGGTGACTATAGTTAATACTATATTGTATACTTGAAATTTGCTAAGAGAGTAAATCTTAAGCTTTCATACCAAAACAAAGAAAAAAACCGAGTAACTATATGAAGTGACAGATGTGTTAACTTGATTGTGGTAATCATTTCACAATGTACACGTACATCAAATCTTCACATTTTACTCTTCAGATATATTGCAATTCTATTTGTCAATTAAACCTCTATAAAGCTGGGGGAAAAAAGTGAGAATCAAAACAATTCAGCTGATGAAACCCTTCCATTTGAAAACAAATACAAAACGGAAAAATCTAACTGGAACACAATATTCCAAACTGAAATAAATTTCAAAATATAAAGAGTTGGAGATAACTATTTTTAAGATCTGGACTCAGAAAATCAAAAACTAAGAAGAGAAATGAAAAACAAGAACAAAAATGGAGATTAAGAATGTAATGATAAAATTTAGTGAAAAATTAAAGGATAAAAAAATCTCAAAAATGACAAATAAATTATAAAGTGTCCAAAGGAAAATATAAGATTCAAATAAAAATTCTGTAAGAGGCATGAAGACAAGCAGAAGATTAACCAAGGTAATGACTGTGAGATAGAGAAAGGAGAAAAGAGTCAGAGAGAAAGAGCTTGAAATGGAGGAGAGGCAAAGAATGTCTGACATACGAATACTTGGACCGTTTGAAGAATAACCGAAGAAATAATAAAACAGCTATTATTTTAAAGTATAAATCAAGAATATTTTTCATATATAAGACTAAACTTAAATTCATATATCAAAAGGTGTTAACCAGGTACCTAGGAAATTTGATCAAGCAACACTTCACACACACACATACACACATGTTTTCCTCATATATGAAAAATACTAATATATTCTACATATTATAAATAAAACATACTATATTCTACATACATATGTAGATATGTATATATAGAGAGAGAGGTAGCAAGGTAAAACCAATTGAATAGTAATAATTTATGAAAAGCAATCCTTACCTCCACAGAGGAGAGACAGGTACTTTTACCTTGGTCTGATTTCATTTCTTGTGATTATCTCCATATCTCTAAACAATATACTTTCTTCTCGAAGATAGAATTTATTGACTTTTCCTACAAATGAGGATTTAGGTCACTTATATGACTGTTCATCTTCTTTTCTTTCCTCCTTTTCTTAGTTTGATGAATTTATATATTTTTATTATTTATATTTACAGTGTTTGATAATATTATTTTATCCATAATCTACTTCTTGTTATATGTATATTAGTTATATCTCAACTTCCCACTATGTATCATGAAAAAATTCCCACTCTTGGTTCGCCGGTTCAGATCCCGGGCACACACATGTCGAGCCATGCTGTGGCAGCATCCCATATAAAGTAGAGGAAGATGGGCACAGATGTTATCTCAGGGCCAATCTTCCTCAGAAAAAAGAGGAGGATTGGCATCAGATGTTAGCTCAGGGCTGATCTTCCTCACAAAAATAAAAAAAAAGAAATTCCCACTCTTACCCTTTCTTCTGCCTCTTATGGCCCCCTGTTCTATATCTCATTTATGACGCAACTCCTCTCCACTATGTTTCTCTGAACATTGTTAAGATAGGTAACACTTACACTCTTCTCAATAATTCAATTACCCATGCTTATTCTATAGGTTGATTCTGAAAGCAAGGATTAATAAATAAGTTACCTATATAGGAAACACACATGAAGGAAAAATTTCCAGCAGAAAGTTGAATTAGAGTTTAAATAGGGTTTAAAGTGTCCATACATTTATATGGAAAACAAGACATCATGGAAAGAAACCTTAACTAAGAGCTAAGTTTTAATATCAGCTTGATAAGTGGGGCAATGAGAAGGCTCTTAACCTTTCTCACCAGGGAGTAGTATAAATAATTAGAGTGTATATATATTTATAGGCGGAATCTAGAACTAGAAGGAAAAACAATTAAGGACAAAGCTATGAGAAACAAAAGCTTTTAGGAAGTGGGCAGAGGAAATAGCATTCCATTAGACAGAGGCCTCAAGCAATGATAAGAAAATTTGTAGCTTGCATAGAAGGATTCTGGACCATAGTTAAGGGAGTTTCAGTGAGCGATCGATTAATGGTTTTACTTGAAGAGATCTTAATTAAATGAAGACTGAAAAGAGAGCACAGTTTTGGCAATTCTGTATAGTTGCTTTTGTTTGAGTAGTTTCGTTAAATGGTGAAAGAGAAAAAAAAGACTTATTAAAAGAGGTGGGTGAGGGCCCGGCCCTGTGGCATAGCGGTTAAGTGCACGTGCTCTGCTGCGGCGGCACGAGATTTGTATCCCGGGCGCACACCGAGGCACCGCTTGTCAAGCCATGCTGTGGTGGCGCCCCATATAAAGCAGAGGAAGATGGGCACAGATGTTAGCCCAGGGCCAGTCTTCCTCAGCAAAAAGAGGAGGATTGGTGACATGTTACTCAGGGTGATCCTCCTCACAAAAAACAAACAAAAAAAGAGGTGGGTGAGAGAATAGTAGATGAGAAAATAAAGATACTCAAAGTATTATTAAAGGAGGAGGCAAACAATCAAGACAAGATTTTCAGGTTTTTGAATGCTTAAATATATCTTAGTTTGAAGGGAAAGAAGAAATGGGGAGAGATAGAACGAAATTATAAAAGAGGAATAAACAGCTATAGCCAAAAATGAGATGAACGGGTAGAACACAAACACTGAAAAATAGGGAAGAAAGAGAGAAACAAAAACAGATACAAGGATAAACTTGCATGAGTTGACATGGCTGTTCCTTCTAGTCCTGGCTGGAATGTCCCATCATAGAAGCCTTTCTTGGCTGTCCAGTGTAAAGACTTCCCCGACCTCTCTCTCTGTATCACAAGATACTGTCACTTTCCTTTTAGCAGTTATTACATCTTAGATTATTTGGTTCATTTCTTTATATATCCCCTGCCTCTATATCCCTAACAGAGTGTAATGTGTAAAAGTATGAAATTTGACTTATTTATTGTTTTATACCCAGAACTTATAACATCCTTAACAGTACGTATATGTAATAGTATATTCATATGTATATATAGTAGTATATAATATATAATTGTTGAGAAATGAATTAAGAAATTTAACAATTAATTTAAATTAATTAATAAATTAAAAAGTAAAAAACAACTTGACCTCAGAAGGAACCAAGAATAAACAAACAAAAACCCAAACAAATAAAAAATAATGGGGCAAGCATATGTTTAAGCTCTTGAAATCCACTCTTTTTGTTTGTTCCTTAACCCATGTATAGATCCTAAGTGTTCAACACTAAGATTTTAATTTCAATGCCCATATGACATTAAGAGGAGACACATAGTCAGGGGAGCTGGAGCTGAGATCCTTGGAAGAGCCTAGAGCTGTGCCTCTAAAAAGGAAACTAGAAATGTTGTTTCCATGCACCATCTTGAAGGAGCATCAAGAGAATTTTTTTTCTTTGGAGTCTGGGTCAAATAAAGATCATCTTTAAGAAATAGTGACCTCAAGTCTATGACCTATGAAACCGATGAATTCCAAATTACATAATCAGAAATGCTACCTTTCAAGAAGAACTAAGACGCAAGAGGCAGTGAGGAGGAGAGAAATCAGAAAATATGTTGGTATATTCAAATAAGCCTTGGCAGAACAACAACAATGACAACAAAAAAGACTATTTGAAGTGACCACACTACACAGGGAGTGTGTAAATGTCAGAGATAGAGTTAAAATGGTCTACTTTTCTATTTAGGGAGAATTTTATATTTAGGGAGAATTTAGAAATATTAACATTATACTTTGCTACATAAAGAATGCATATGATGCCTTTTTAAATTTCCAAGGGCTCTCTAAAATAATAAAGTTTTCATATCAGTAGATGAAATTAATGTGGAGGTGTGAGAAGTTAGAAAATGAGAAAAAAATAGAAAAGAAAATGTAGGGTGAATATAAAAAATGCAAACAAGTTATAAATCATGATAGATATACCAGTATTTCTAGTATGTAAATGAAGTAAGCTTAGTAGTTTAAAAAATCTAAGTACAATAATACCATAAGTACAAATGACAAAAAAAATAATCTGTCATTTAACATAGAGGAATATAGAAATCTTTTTTCCAGGAACCATGGGGAAGAGAAGGAAATCTCTCTCTCTAAAAGAGGAGGGACATGTATGAATAAATGGAGGAAATTTGAGGAAGTAAATGCCTAATGACTTCTGTTTGCTGGGTGAAGTCAACTGTAGAATATGAGAAAGTCGAAAATACAGAAGTGGAGTGAGAGCTTGGGTAGAAAAATAGAAACAGACCTGGATATATAAAAGATAGTTAACCAGGAAGATCATTCATTCTTTCATTCATTCATTTATGGTTTGGCATCCAGTTTGAAACCTAATATATTCATTAGGAGCAGAGCGAATAGATTTTCTCTTCACTTATTCTGAGAAAACTAGTGGATTGGGTTTACTTAAATTCCTAGGATGGAAAGGAATTTGCAGCAGAATTTGAGGAAATGAGAGAATTGAAACTACTGGAAAGGATGTATTGAAATAACTGACTGGGTCCAGACTGGGAAAGGAGGCAAATGAAGTTGGGTAGTGGAACAAAAGGTGGAAAGGTAAGGATATGTCACCAACAGGTGGTGAGGATACAGACTTCAGTGCCGTTTTTCCTGCTCTGCATCTGTCTCCCACCCAAAAGAATTGATGTTCTAGTGTTGACATACTTTCAATCGAGCTGGAAAAGCATGCTGAAATATGACTTTGGAAAGGATGCTCAGTGACTTTGAGAGTATCATAATCTGTAGCTAGGGTGTTAAAAAAGGATTCACAACTCCACAGAGTGATAACTCATTGGAAAATAGATACATTTCATGTTTTGCAAAAGCTAAACAGCCTCACATTCTCACAATCTGTAGGTGTCACTGCCAAAGTCATCCACAGAGCAGGAATATTCTGTGTACAAATTGCAGTGAAAGTAGAGAAGCAAAACTGAATTTTGGACACTGATGATCTTTTGCACTTGAACTGAATCAAGATTCAGTTTAATTTCAGTTCATATAAACTGTGATAAATCTCCAATTGTTTTAAAATGGATAAAGCCTTGTACTTTACTTTTTTTTTTTACTCCCGATTCTGTTTTAAGAGTTTTTCTCGGACACTATAATGCTTTTTTGAGGGTTAAATTTAGCAGTTTTATATATAGGCTATTCCTTAGTTCCACCCACGTCACATTTCTTTCATTGCAGGTGTTTTTAGCTTGTTCGTAATGGGACGTGTGAGAATGGGGGTCATAGCTGGCAGTGTAGTATTTATCAACAAGTAGTGACCATATGATCATAGTATACTCTGTCCCACATATAAATTTTACATAGCTATATATTTTTAAAAATAATAAAAAAATAATTATCTTTTCTAAAGTGTCACTGAATGCTCTGTTTTCTCATTTTCTTTAACTACTGTTTTATTATTAAAAAGAGGCATAGTAATAGTAAACTTTGATGAATGCTTACTTTGTACTACATTATGATGAATATATATGTTTTCTCATTTTTATTTGCAGGACAGTTTGATTGATTATTATATTCTCCATTTTATTGTTAAAGAAACTGAGATGCATAGAGGTCAGATAAATTGCTCAAGGACACACAAATAAAATTGAGTTCGAATTGGAGTTGGTCCAACTTCAGAATCTGGGTACCTACTCATTGTATTACAAATCTTTACCCTTGTGCTAAACACAGAACAAGACCCAGTTCTTTCCTCAAGAGGAAAACAAACGGACACATTAGAAGTAACAGCAGAGCCGGCCTCCTGGCTTAGTGGTTAAGTGCGTGCGCTCCGATACTGGTGGCCCAGGTTCGGATCCCGGCCGCGCACCGACGCACTGCTTGTCCAGCCGTGCTGAGGCCGCGTCCCACATACAGCAACTAGAAGGATGTGCAACTATGACATACAACTATCTACTGTGGCTTTGGAGGAAAAAGAAAACAAAAAAAAGGAGGAGGATTGGCAATAGATGTTAGCTCAGAGCCGGTCTTCCTCAACAAAAAGAGGAGGATTAGCATGGATGTTAGCTCAGGGCTGATCTTCCTCACAAAAAAAAAAAAAAAAAAAAAGAAATAACAGCAATAGTTGTATAATGCATTGTATGCGTCTATCTGTAAAAAACATTAGGATTTCAGAAGAAAGGGATTATCAGTGGGGAATAGAATACTCAGAGAACAAAGTATGGGCAAGTGAAGTTTGTATTAGACTTTGAGGTATGGGGATTAGAGATGATATAAGTGAGAAAACTCACAAGGGTGGAGGCCATGAGATGGGAATGAGTTAGATCCATTTTGGAGGCTCTAAGAAAACTATCTAAATACAGCAAGAAGTTAAAATGGGCATGAAGAAAGTGACAGATTATAAAAGGCCTTAGAAAATGGACAGGAGTTTTGTGTGTGTTTTTTAATGAAGTAAGAAATAAGGAACTATTCAAGAAGTGTGATCATGATGGTGGCATGATAGAAAAGAAATCTGAGAATGATATGCAAGAGGAATGACGCACTTTTGGACGGCACTGCTAGCAGAGACTCAACCTACGGGGTTCTAACCACAGCTGAGAGACCCACATAATCAGACAGGCTTTGGAAATTCTGCTGTAGGCTAATAGGAACTTGATAAATTCCTAGAATGTACTGTACCAGGGGCTGGAAAATTTACTTCTGTAAAACTTGGTGAAACCAAATCTGATCCTTGGTGCAAACCTTTTGGCACACCCACCATTTAGTACTTCTTCCAGCCTAAACTGGAGACATGAAGTAGGTTTTGCTCTGGTTGTTTGTGCACAGTTACAAATAGAGCAAGGCAACTCTGTCACTACCACTGGGATACACTCATTTTAGGGCAGAAAAGTCAGACTTGAGTGCTTTAAACATGATTTCTCCTTCATGAAGAGACGTCCATATAGTCATGTAAGCCTTGTCGCATCATTACAATGATTCTGTGGCAAATTCTAATAACTCAGCATTCTTCTTCAGCCTTTGGTACTTTCTAGAATCAGATTTAAGGACTTAAGACTTGCTAGAGGAAAGCAGGTCTTTCCCCTTGCTCTGATTAGTTTCCTAGGCAAGCATTTTCCAAATTCCTGCCTGGAAGATAAGGGTTCTGGGAGCAGAAGTGTGGTGGGTGGAGTGGCTGGAAGACTCTACATTTAGTATTAAGTATTCACACATTCACTTAATACGCTTATTGTTAGTAAAAGGTACTCCACCCCTAAAAAGTCTAAAGACCTCCAATGCAAAGACTCTTTATTTTATCCTCTTCAGAGAATAATCTCCAGACTTTTCCTGGGGTGAGGGAGAGGCAGATGTTCAGTGATAGAAAGTAGGGGAGAGGATCAAACTGCCTCTTTCAGTTTTTCCCTTCACCCCCAATTCCAATCATACATGGATCTTTCTGTTAAAATCAACTTGATTCTTGGTTTTCCCATTGGTGGTTTGGACTCTGGCTTTCTCAGGTGGATTATATTATCTACCACTTGTCTTCTGCTTTCTAGTGTCCTAATATTTCTTGCTACTGTCTTTTCTCCCATTTTGTTTTCTCCATCCTAGTGGGATTAGGTCTTTAAAAGAAAAAAAAGCCATCTATAGTTTCAGTGGGACTTAAAGAAGGAAAAAATTAGATACATGTGACAATCTGCCATTGTAAGCTGGAAGCCCACTAGGATTTATTAGAGTTGTGAAAGTTTTCCTCTTTATGATATTTAGAGATTAGATTATAAATGTTTTCTTCGTAAATTATGATCCTCTTTCCTTCTCTCACTTCAGCTAACTTTTGTCTAAGCAGTATCTTGACTATGAACTTAAAAAGTTCTCACATTTCATAGTTTCTATAACACTGGAGAACATCTAATTCTTTCCTCCCATCTGAACAGGATATTTCTAACTATTTCTAGATATTTAATTATATCTTTTATGATCACTTCAGGTACATTTTTTTTAAGTTGCTGAAAAATTATAGGCAAAAATGCAAAAAAATGATAACTCTTCCTCAAATAAGAAATATAAACCATCATATTCATCTTTGCCAAAAAATTATGATTTCTAAGAGTGTATCACCTTTAATGTTAATTTTAATCAAGTTACAAAATTGAAAATACCTAGAAAAAAGGAATCCTGCTCCAAGCACTAATATTTTTAAACCATTTATTTTCAAATATACCAGAGTTGAGGCTGGCCTGTTTGCGTAGTGGTTAACAGCACATGCTCCGCTTCGGCGGCCCAGGGTTTGCAGGTTCGGATCCCAGGCGCATGCCCATGCACCTCTTGTCAAGCCATGCTCTGGCGGCGTCCCATATAAAATAGAGGAAGATGGGCATGGATGTTAGCCCAGGGCCAATCTTCCTCAGCAAAAAGAGGAGGATTGGCATCGGATGTTAGCTCAGGGCTAATCTTCCTCACACACACAACAAATAAATAAATAAATAAATAAATAAATAAATAAATAAATAGGCTTGAACTTAAAATAAATAAATAAAATAAAATAAAATATACCAGAGTAGTGTCCCTATCCTCATGAAATTTTATATTTTAAGATAAAATGTGATATAAATTTTTACTTGAAAAAATGTATTAATTTGACAAAATTTGTGGGCTTCTAGAATTTACATTGGTTCATTTACTGAGCATCTACTAACAATATCAGGCACTGTCCTTGGTGTTATGGGTGTGCCAATACCTACAGTGGAGAATTTTGAGTTAGGGCTGCGTAAGACAGAATGGAAGAAGAGGTAGGAGATCAAGGAGATGGGCAGCAAAGCAGAGAGGGAAAAGAAAAAGATCTAAAGGAAGAATACCAGGTGGGAGTAGACAGGGTGACAGCAGAAATTCAGCCATGAGAGACTGCAGAATCTTGCTAGGAGTCAGGATTATAAATAAGGAAAGTAAAGCTTCCAAAGATTTTCTCACCTGGGTCTACTTATCCTGGGTATATGAAACAATGACAGATGTTATATAAGGGATCTCTATTAGGCTGTTTATCAGACCATAGAAGGATGGGAAGGCACTTCGTTGTCAGATTGTCTGCATTTTTTTTTTTTTTAAGGATTTTATTTATTTATTTATTTTCCCCCCAGAGCCCCAGCAGATTGTTGTATGTCATAGCTGCACATCCTTCTAGTTGCTGCATGTGGGACGCGGCCTCAGCATGGCCGGAGAAGCAGTGCGTCGGTGCGCACCCGGGATCCGAACCCGGGCCGCCAGCAGCGGGGCACACGCACTTAACCGCTAAGCCACGGGGCCAGCCCTGTCTGCATTTTTAATTGCATTCGAATGGCACAATTCTGTTTATGAGAATGATGTCCTAAAGAAAACTTTGGAGAGAAATAGCTGTAGAAAATGAGTTGATTTGTCTGTCAAATTAATGTGGATGCTGATTTATTTCCTTTATCAAAGTGGGGCTAATTCCTTCCTGATTGTTTCCTCTGAAGCTTTGAAGATTGATATTTATCAATAGGAAAAAAAGAACTGCTTATAAACACTAAAAGAGTATATTTTGATGATATAGAAATTTAGATAACCTATTTGTTAATAGATATCCCTTTCTTGGTAATGGGCCAATCTTCTTGGGCGAAATGTGGACAACCACAAGATTATTCAAATGCCCCTGAAATATTGCAACTTGACAAATGTTAATTAATATTATAGTATAAGCCCAACCATATGTATGATTAGCATGGGAAAAATACAACTTTTTATTTCATTTTGATTAGTTACCCAAGAGAATGGTGTATGCTGCGTTTTCCAAAATGCCTGGAACTGGCTTATCCTGTGTACTTAATACCACAATCAGCAATTCTTCTGGTTTTATATTTCTATAATATTCCTGAGAATGTTCTCAGAATCTTGGCCAAATCAGCTAGCTAAGCCTACCTGTCTGCAAATGGACCAGTTTTCTCAGGCATTTTGTCACTCTACTCATTTTAAACGTAGCCCATTACACTCAATGTTGACCTAAAATATGGAGGCATGTGTGGATCTAAAGGAGTTTGCTGTGAAGCGCTGAGCTCTCAGGTTCCCATATACCCAGGAGATCCTAAGTAATGACTGGGCAATGGAAGGAGATACTTTGAAGTCTGTGAAGCTGAAGGGAAAAGAAAAGAGTACTCATAAATACTCATGGAGAAATAGTCTTGCATTCATCTGTAGAAAAGGAGTCCTTGGCTGAGGCAGCTGCAGAGTGACTGTAGATGAGGAACTAGACTGGGAAGTGGGAGTACATTTGTTCCTAACCCTATGCATTCCCCCTACTGGACATAGGCTTATATTTAAGAAATCTTTTTGCCCTACCTTCCTTTTCCAAGATACGGTCCTCAGAGATGAAATAGAAAATGAGCAGAGGGAGGGTAGAAACTCACCTTGCCTCTGTTCAGCTAGGGCTTCAAAATTAAAGCCTTTCTGGAAGCATAGCCAGAATGTATAAAATTCATGTGTTCTATGCCTCACAACCTCTTGTTTGTTAAATAAGGAGTCTGTTTGCACCTGGCTTGTTTTGCTTTCTGAGGTAAAATGTTTCTATTCGAATATAATGTGTTAACAGCAATAGCAGTTTAAATGTTTTAGCCCACACAGCAAAGGGAATAAGAAACGTGGTAAATTTTGTTTTTCCTTTTAAAAACAGTCTTATGTCCTATGATTTAAACTGTAAAGGAAAAGAAATCTAATTTTTGCTTTATTTGATAAGGTTACTGAAATCTCTTTCTCATATATACTAAATATACACATAAATATCTGGCAAATAATTGAAAATATAAAATATGAAATATGTGGATCATTTAAGATTTTAAAAAAACTTTTCCAGCTTTCCAATTTATAACTTTAAGGAGGCATTCATTTTATATTTGAAATAAATATTATATCAAGGAAGAAGAATTATTTTTCTGTGCTCCACAATCATGGCTCACTTTTTTTTTTTTGGACAGTGAGTTAGAATAATTATAAGCTATTATCATTGCCTTTTCCAGGAACATTCTTCTTGTAAAGAATCAGTTTGTTTTCCTTTGTGGTGCCTTGAATCACTGGAAATATTATTCAGTAATGCCAAGGAGAAGTGCTTTAATATAAAGGAGAATGATTCTGTCTGCCAGTTATTTTTACATGATAAAAATTTACATATATTCCAACATGATAAGTAATCGGCAAAAAATTTAGCTGATATAACATCTTAGTAATTGTTTATTAGACTTAACTGAGGGTTAAAGACACTCTTACCTGAAATCTGGCATTTCGATGTCTAGCTGTAATGAATTTATGAGAGACTTTGGTGAAATGGCTAGATCAATTTCCAAGTGGCAAAACAGTTCTGTATTGTGTGAGTCTGCAGAGATTTCAGGTGGATAGAATAAAATTATTCATTGCTTTAGAGCACAGGAGACTAAACTATTAGAAACGTAAGACCAAAATGAGAACATACAGAACTTATTTATTCAAAGCTTGCTACAGCAAAGAAGTCAGCCACCATCACTTGCTTTTGGCAGAGACTCAAAAGCAGGCAGGGAAGAGGGAAAGCTTTAAAATGAAAAAGGGAAGACTTCAGGTATCTCTGATTGGAGATTGTTGACATAGGGAAGCTTCAGGTGAGCTAACTAGAAGCAGGGTGTCTTACGTGATTGATTTGAGGAGTATATTTTCCTTCCTCTGATTGTTACTGAATTTACAGCAGGGGCAAATATAGGTAGAGTGGCTGTCGTTGCCCAAGTCCTGACCATTCTAGGTGAATTGCTGCAGAGGCTGTGGTTTAGTTTCTTGACCTAGTTGCTGCAGAGATTGTGGGTCAAAGCTTTATTGTCATATTTAGTCTGGCCATTGTCCGTTTGTATATTTGGTCTGTCAGAAATTTAAATAATAACCATTTCTTCCGGATGGTGATGGATAATCATATAAACAATATTGAATTAATTTTATGTTTAAAAGAAAATATTTATTTTTATAGAAAAAAGCAATTTGTGATCATCTGAATCCTATAGCAATGGTGTAACGAATTTGAAAGTAACTGGTTTTAAAAAAAAAAGGAAAAACAGTGAGCTATGCCAATAGGTGGACCTTTGTGAATATAACTAATTTTATCAGTCTTATTCCTGCTGTGTTTCAAGAACCCTTAATTAGTACAGTTAGAAGTTTCTTTGCTCTTCTGCAGTACTTTCATGAATATATTCTACAAATAGGATATTTTTTTCACACTTCATATCTTAAATTCCCACTCCTATGTCTAACTCTCTCACTTCCAAAAGTTTTTAATGCCTTATCCTCAACCTCATCATGTTTCTTGTCTCAGATCCTTCCATTTTTCCCCTGATTTATTTAGTCATTATGTTCTTCCTTTATTTTCTTATACAGCCTAGACTACTTGACCTGTTCTATAACCACTCTCTCATGGAAATCTTGATCTCTTTGTCTTTCATGCCCATATGACACACAAATCTCAACCCTGCCTCAATCCAACCACTGCCTTTTTCTGTCCTTTGCTTGAGCTTCAGATTTTGAATTTCACCCATTTTCCCTTCTGACCAGGTATGTGTTTGTACCAAGAGATGTTAGGGAGGGAACCTCAGAGAGATACTAAATTCTTGCTACTCTATGTATTTGCTTTAGTCATTTTAAATTTGGGGTGAGGGATGAGGGAATCCTCTCTCTAGATAAATTCTTTTACTTTCTCTAAGTCTTTGGGTTCTGTTGAGCACCGTACCTTGATTACAGACATTTGCCTTCACCTGTCCTATCCTTCACTTGGAATAAGTACCCACCTTGAAGGTAATCTTTGATACTTACATTTTGTGACCATATTCCCTGATTGTGGGTAGGAATTGATGTCAGTGCCCCTACCTTGTCTGTCACAGACTCGTTATCTAGGTCCTTTCTGCTTGGTCTTGCCAACAAGGGCACTGGTTGATTGCATACAACTGTATAAATATTAGTTATCATCATCATTATAATTATCATGACACTTAAAACATGAGGCTGCCTTCCTTTGTTCATTTAATGGCAGGGTGGCTGTTTAGTGATTTTACTTTCTCCATGGAAGCTTACTCTCTGCTTTCAAATTTTTATGTTTGCTTTGTTAGACTCTATTTTTACTACAAACATAGGATTTATATCACAAATGCTAATTCATGGAATTTTTATTGAATTCAGATATTTTTTGTCTGTCTATAAGAACAACAAAAGAAAAAAATGAAAGAAATAAAGAACCCTCACAATTCCATTATTGTGGAGTACAAAACATCCGGAGTTTTGAATTAGATATTCTTGGCAATTAAATGTTTTAGAAAGAAGAACTGAGCTCCAGGTTTTCCTTAGGAAAACATCCAGAACTCCCCAAATTCCATCCTTATCTGCAGAGAACGTTTCCTTATGTCGTACAGACAAAGCTAACACTTTAGGAAGGCGTTCCATCAAATTTCTGATCTAATGGAGTTGATAGTATGCAGGAAAAATAGAAATAAAAATGAAAGCAAATGATTTGTAAGAATGAAAACCTTAAATATATTCTTATGCCCTTTGAACATTAAAACTCTTTTTTGTTTATAACAATTTACCCACATATGTAGAGAACTCATTCAAAATTTTCTTAATAATCATTTATTGTAACTATTTGGAACCTACAAAATGTTTTAAAAGTTCACCAACATGGAAAAAATAGCTGAATTAATTCATGTGAGCTATTTCATAGAAGTTTTGACTTTTCAGTTTAAACAGATACTAAAACTACCTGGGGGAATTATTTTTAAAGTAAATAGTTTGAGGGAAAAACAAAATGCAGTGAGATGAAGGCCAAGAAGATGGAAAAAGAAGTCAAAGATTCATTGAATCATTTGCTCATTCATGAACTCATTCATTCATACATGCCTTTAAAAAATATTTAGTGAGCACCTGTTATACATCAGGGTCTGTTCTTCATATAAAAAACAAATCTAGATTTGGATTCAATTTCTGCCCTCAAGGACTTGGAGAAATTAGGGGAGGAATAAATGTGAGAATTAGGAACCCAGATAGTGACCTGCTAGCCTTGAGATACAATGAAGACTTCACAAAAGAGGGACTGTTGAGTTCAGTCTTGAAGAATGGGTAGGAGTTTCCCAAGTGAAGAGGAAGAAAAGCACCCTAGAGAAGGAATATGAAAGGTAGGGCATGATTAGAAGGACGAGAAGCAGGAGATAGCACTGGTGTGAGTTGATCAAGGGCTTGGAATTGGAATTTCAACTTATAAAAACCTGGGGATGTCAAATGTTTTAAGATGACTCTAACATGTTTTGCACGGAAAATAATAGTAATGTTATTTTTTACTGGAATGTGAATTTAGGATAAAAGATAATTTTGAGGATAACGAGGAGTTCAAATACAGCTATTTTGAATTTCAGATAAAACATGCAAGTGAAAATATCTGATCTCCTATTGGAAAGAGAAACTAGAGTTCAGGATAATATTGAATGAAGAGCCAAATCTGGGAATTATTCTCAGAGAGATAATTGTTAAAGCTGTAAGCATCAGTGAGCTTCTTAAGGTAGGTTTTGTGAAAAGAGAAGGAAAGGAAATATAATCTGGGTATTAAAATCTTTTAAAAAATTTAAGATATTATAATATCAAAGACTCAGCCTGTATTTATTTTATTAACTATTAAGAAAGTCTTGTAATTATCTATTCCACTTATAGAAATGTGATAAAATACCATCTTTATAGGCCCAGAAATGGGAATATTTTATAGGTGTTCCATGAAATCCTTTGCAGACCCAACTTGTTGTCTTATCTCTATGGAAAATACAGCTGTAATTCCCTCAGTTTCTTTTTTCCAGATTGGACCTTAGTACTCTGGAAGATATATGCGTATATTCAGTAGTTCTTCAATACGACAAAAAAGAAATGCAAAGTTAACTTTGAATCTGTACCACAACACTGTTGCAATAGGGTTCAAGCAACGAACACTTTCTTTTTTATTTTATTTTTAAATGGAAGCTAGAGTATCTTATGTTGTCAGAAGAAAGTTTCCAGTAAAGATGCCAGTAGAGATACCAAAATAAAAATAAATGAATAAATGTACTCTACACAGAATATTGTTATGTTATAGCAATTAGTAATATTTTTTGTTCGGTACCTTTTCATCTTATGCTCTGCTTTTTGAGGGTGATTTAAGACCAGAGGATGTAGTGCCACAGCAAATTTTTAGCAGACATTATTTGAGAAGAAAGCAAAAGGAGCCAAAATAACTTAAAATTTAGGTAAATAAAACCTAGCACTGTGGCATGAGTGCATATTGGAAGTCACTGTCATTTATTCTCAATGTAACGTGGTTTGGTTTTTGAGTTGTTTCATTAGGCTTAGAACACACAGGAAGCTCTGTAATATCTGCCTTAATTAAAATGAACAATGTCACCAATACTCTAAATGTATAAGACTTTTAGTTTTGTTTCTGTTGTTGTTGTTGCTGTTGTTTTTCCCAGCAAATTTTCTTTCTCATTGAATTTTGCCTGGTACATGGTGTTGAACAATGAATATTGGCTTTGAAATCCAACACAGCATAATTGAATCCTGACTGTCACTAGATGTTGTTCGTGAGTGGACACATTATTTATCCTCTCTCAACTTCAAATTATTTTTTTCATTAAAATGAGGAAAGCAAAACTCATCTGATAGGTTTGCTGTGATGATTATATAAATAATGCATGTAAAAAGTTCCTGGTGCAGAGTAAGGACACAAGAAATGATGATGATTATTTTCAAGTTACTTTAAATTCTTTAAAACATAATGTGAATAGGCAGGAGAAAAAGGTTGAGGAAAGAGCAGGTGTGGAACTTTAAATTCCTGACAGAATCCCACAAAACTTAAATGGAAAGAACATGGGACGCACCCATGTAATACATGGTGGGGAATGAGAAATTTTATAGTCAACAGCTGATGGCAGAGACAGGTTGGAAATATTTCTGCCATAAAATGGCATGGATGAGTCCTCGTGGATACTGATGGTATCTAATTCATAGATAGATAAATTAAAAGAGAGCCAAAGGATGAAGTACAGTTTGGGTGATACGAATCATGTAGGGAGAGGAGTAAGTTATATTCTGCATTGCCAGAAATGAGGAGATAACAGCTCCTCAGGTAGGCATTTCTAATAAATTTCAAAATAGACAAATATTGAAGGATGTTGTTTTAAGTAGGTATAAAATTTGGTTTGGTGGGTTCTTGATTTTTCCGGATAAAGAATGTGGTGATAAAGCAATGAAACTCTACATTAAAAAAAACGTAGCCCTATTACACGGTTAGGCGCACCATAACTAACATCATGTATCTCTTGAGGTTTACCTCCTACAAAATATTAGATTAGAAAGGGCAGATTCAAGCATTGCAGGAGTGTCAATTTGCCAGCTGGCCACCATGTATTTGACTGGTGTTTAACAATGAGTATTGGCTGACCCTCTGCTGAGGAACAAGGATAGTATCTGGGTACCTGAGGCAATTGCAACCCAGAGGTGAAAACACAGTCTCTCAGATTTGTTAAGGAAAACCAACAGATGTCAAGGTGAGTCACATCACAGAAATGTCACCTGCTCTGACAGAATTCAGGACATCTGCTCGTGGTGATTTTCTTCAATTTTCTCCTTGTATAATGAAGCAACTCTAAGATGCCAGTGGGGACTGGAGTCTTTTACAATGCACTGATAAAAAATAACATTTTATATTTCAAATCTGGCTCATTTGTTATAGCTAAGGGCAGATACTGAATCACAATTGCTCTTGATGAGAGCAAAACTCATTTAACATAGCTACACAGAAAAATTAACCTAAAAAAACACGAGTAGCTTTATAGTTCTTTCTTAATGATTGCATTACAGTGGAATTGCTGACTTTGGGTTCAATATTTATTTGTTATTTTTAATAAAGAGACATACCTTTAAGTTCCTGTTTTTAGCAAATTCAATATTCTGACAAACAGACAAATGGTTCAGTATTTAAAAGACAGTCTCTAATCTACTTCCAAGTCATAATTTCTTACTCTTTCTTTTCTGTAGGTTTTTTTTTTTTTTTTTTTTTGCCTTAAATATCCTTTCCTTAGTATTGTCATTAAATCATTTCTCTTCCTTTAATTATTCTGGGCTCACTCCCTTTTCCTTGTTCTACCCAGATGGCTACTTTATGTTTGCTACTTTCTGTGGTGATTACTTGTCAACATACCTTCTGGCTTCCTTTCTTCTAATTTTCTGGCCTCAATGTAAATGCATTATATTTGTCGATTTTGTCCTTTTCTTTCCACGTCTGCTTCTCTTATCTTGTCCTCCAATAGCCGTATTCTCCACCCACTCATTCTATTTTTCTACCCTTCTCCTATATCTCCTTTCAACATTTGCAGCTTTCATATGATCCTCTTTATCAATATCTCATCAATGATTCTTTCCCTTTATTTTCACCCTTCGTTTATTTGCTTCCTTTTTAACAAGTGACTCACTTCTTTTTTTTTTTTTTGTGAGGAAGATCAACCCTGAGCTAACATCCATGCCAATTGTCCTCTTTTTGCTGAGGAAGAGCGGCCCTGAGCTAACATCTATTGCCAATCGTCCTCCTTTTGTTTTCCCTTTTTCTCCCCAAAGCCCCACTAGATAGTTGTATGTCATAGTTGCACATCCTGCTAGTTGCCGTATGTGGGACGCTGCCTCAGCATGGCCGGACAAGTGGTGCATCGGTGCGCACCCAGGATCCCAACCTGGGCCGCCGGTAGCGGAGCACACGCACTTAACCACTAAGCCATGGGGCCAGCCCATAAGTGACTTACTTCTAATGTCTCTATGCCTTCTCTTTCTCCTTACATTTATACAATGATTTCCATATCATCCCTTTTCCCACGGCTTTCTTCACTCATACTGGGTATTTATTGAGGTTCACTATGTGCCTAAAATGTAGGGGCCGAAAGATAATATGACACAGACCTTGCCTTTAAGGAGTTGCGCCTCTAGAAGAAACAGACACGTAAATCAAGCAACCGTTAAAAATGTAGAAAGTGAAGAGATACAAATAGACACAGGGTTTTATAGAAGCCCTAGAAAATGTGCTATGGGTTGGGAGAGGGTCGCACCAAGAAAAAATTTCCTGGATGATGTTACCTCAGCTAAGTGTTGAGGGAAGAGTAGTAAGTGGTAGGATGTGATCTCTAGGTAGAGGGGGCAGCATGAAAAATAAGGCTCAGAGATACAAAATGGCGTTTGTAGTAAGGAGACAAATAAGCAATTTGGCATTGCGCAGGTGTAAATGGAAGGCAGAGAATGTGGAAAGGAAGTTTGAGAACAGGAAATGGTCTCACTGTAGAGGGAATTATTTGTCATGCTGAGAAGTGTGAACATGAACAGGAACCTTGGATGCATTTGAAGCAGGAAATGACCATAATCAAATACTCATTTTGACCATATGTTCTTTCAGTTATTTACAGGATAAATTTGAGGGATATAAGAATGAAGTTAGGGATCCCAGTTGAAGACTATTTAATGAGAATCTGGATCAGGGTGGCAAAGGAGAAAGACCAGAGAGAGCAGGTTCAAGAATTATCTGGATGAAAACAATGACAGAACTTAATTACTGATTGAATACGGAGAATAAGGAGAGGATGATCCTTGGAATCTTCATTTAGTGATTAGAGGTGCACAATGATGTCAAAAGCTAAGACAGGGAGAACATAGCAGAGGAACCAGCTCATCCTTTGTTGTCCCTCCCAAACAGGTCTTCCAACAATACTGATAACTTGCATTTTTTAAAGTGCACTGTAATTTTTAAGGCTCTTACTCATCCATTACTTAATTTAATTCTCATGAGAATCCTCTGAAATTGAGCAGGTAATATTATCCACAGTTATCAGATAAGAGCACTGAAAAAGCCTTTCCCCAAAAGTAAATCATAGTATAATAGGTTATTTATATGCTCAAAATGTTTTCAATTAGGCAGCCTTTGTTCCTAGTCTGGCAGTCAGGCTGGTGAGACCTACTGTAGGCCTGACTAATGCAGCCATGAAGGCACTACCTTCACGAAAATGAACAAGTTTAAAGAGGATGATCCTCATCAAATGCATCCTCAACCTGTGACTCTGCCACAGGAATGCATATTGTTCAGTTCCTCCTACATAGGAAGTGCCATCACCATCAGAAGGAACACCTTCAAGTAAAAGCAAGCTTTCGATTGGCTTAGAATTCACCCTTAATAAGCAAATATTTCATATACACATAGTATTTTGAATACCACGTTTTATACATGTGTCATGTATAGGCTAAGGCATAATGACTCGCAGATTCAATCTAATGATTTCTTCACATTTGTTGCATATTTGTCTTATATTCCTGTGGAGTTGTATTACAGACACAGATGTTATATTAAAAGCAATATGCAGTGGTTGGTATAAAAGAAAGGCTTCTGCGTTCTCCCAGGCCAGCTGAAAACTGGAGAAATCACTTTCCTAGTAGCAGTAACAACACAGGGGAAGTTGATGATAACAAAGCCTTTCCTGCCCTGTTCTCATGTTCATTTCAAACAGAAGTAGGAGACAGGACACTCCACCATGAGCTAACTCCACTTGATGTATCTGAATCCACTTTGCTGTGAGAATGTATCATTTCATCATGCTTTACTCTGTATTTCTAGGCGGCGTGCACTGGTGAGAGTCCTGGAATAAATTTAATCCTCATTCTTTGTCCTCATTACTATTAAAACTATGTTTAGGTTTAAGGTTTAGGTTTAAGATGAGGAGTCATTACATGAATTCAGTATTTATTTGTTCAGTAGGCAAACGAGGAAGAGAAAATGGATTGAATTATGATTCCTGTGAGGAGCTTGGCAATGGCCTAGTCTCATAAACTAATTGAAGGGACTTGTCAAATTATACTTAGCAGCATAAAATCTTGGACTGAAAGTGAGAGTTAGATCAGAATTAGTCTGAGTATTGTTTATATTAACCAGTATTTATTCTTTTAATCAAATTTATTCCCGAACTATCTTGACCCAGAAGGGCATAATGCTCTAGAAAAGTGAGTTTATCAAGCAGCATTTTTCTATACAGATCTAGAATTTTTCTGATATGATTTAAATCTGAATCATTTAAAAATTTGGTACTACTGTATAAATTCTATGCATTTCCATGATAAGTCTCTGAAAAATAGACCATGCCAAATAATTGTCTTTTCTAAACTCCTAGATGAATTCAGCTATGTATCTGTGGATGGTTTTAACAAAAGTAAACCCAGGAGGTCGTTAGAACAGTTGTTTCCAAACTGTAATCAAAAATACCTGGGGAGACTTTTAAATGTACACAATTTTTGCCCCTTGTAGAGACTGACTGAGTCTGAATGTCAGAGTGTAGTGATTGAGAATATTTTTTAGCTTCCCAGTTTATTCTACTGTGAAATGTTTGAAAAATAACAGCTTAAAATGCATGCTTAATATATTCACTATCATCTGGAGAAAATAATAATGTATACAACTCCTTGTGTAGTATGCTGCCATCTATGTGTATTAATACTATATACATATAGTATTACTATATGTATAGTAACACTATTACATATAGTAATAATACTATATACATATAGTATTAATATGTGTGCTTGTATATCTATAATACAACTTTGGATGTTTTCCTCTAGAGGACTGGGAATCAGGCAGGGCAAAAGAGATATTTATTTTTGACTCTGTAAACTATATCCATTTATACCATTTGAAATTATTTTTCACTAAGTTTCTAAGTTACAAATGTGTATGTGTGTGGGAGGGTGAGTGGGTATGTGGGAGATAGAGTGCATGGGGGTGTGTAAAATCAAAGAGTACAGAAAAGTATATGATATTTTGTTGCATTTATTTAGATGCTAGGTAAATTTTTATTTCGCCTTAGAAAAATTCTGTTTTCAACTTTAAAAAATCATTAATTAATATGCACGGTAGGCAGTCTTGTCTGTCCTTCATCTCTACCCTGTTCCTAACCCCTGCCATATAATTAAATATTTATAGAGTTCTTGCTATGAGCCAGGGCCTATGCTAGACTTTGGGAATCCAGGACAAGTGACATTTGGTTGCTACCCTCAAATGTTAGACAAATATAAGCAGAAAAAGAAATACGTGTAATATAAACTCATCCCCAATTACCTTATCTAAAAATATTTAAGTGTGAGTCACAAATTTCTACTGAGAATCTAATATGTTTATTACAAAGGAAAGAATGGAAACTACTGTTTATTCTTCTATGGCTATCTATTCTCTCTCTTTCCTGTGTGGTATGTCAACCTATTTCCTCTCAATCTGTTTGTTTGTTTATTTTCAAATTCTGTGTTTCTTCCATTGTTCCATAGGCTTTTGCTTTGTTCTTGGATTATTATAAATTCTTAACAGCCACCAAGACACCATGCAAAGGAGGATGGAGGTGAAAGGAAAAGGGCCTTTGGCGGACTCCATGTCTGTATACATACTATTCCATTTCCCTGGAATGCCACTTTCATTCCCTACCTGTTCTCTTTTCTGCTTTACAACCTCCTCCAAAATGCACTCGCTTTCCATCTATCCATCTAATTATCCTCCCTGCTTATTTTGAAATACATTTAATATGAATTTCAAAAATATATATGATACAAAAAGTAAACAAAATTTGAAAGAGGTGAAATATACAAGGCAAATGAAGAAACAGGATTTGGTTGTAAAATAGCACTGAGTGAGATTCAAAGGCGAAAATGAATGTCCAAAACACTGTACTTGTCCAGACTGGGGCATGAATTTGACTCTAAGATGTTTAACTGACTAAAAGAGAGTGATTTAAAGTAATAAAACTGACTTAAAAGTATAATTGAATATTCAGGGAAAGCACAACAGTTTCTGATTTGGAGATACACAATTCGTTTTGTGTTCTTAACCCAGAGTTCAAGACTTTGCTTATGAGTGGTATCTGTTTTCCTTTCATGAGCTTTAATTGGCTATAACTGATCCCTTCTCATTTAAGTGAATAATGTCTAGGCCAGAGGAAATTGAAGGTAAGTGGCTATTACAGGAGTTCTCTGGAATACTCACAGTGCATAAATTAGAGTTTTATAGATGATGTAAAACTAGTAAATGGTCAAAATAATGTTCAGTTTCAGATTATGCAAATGAAGCTGAGTAGAAGCTAGCTTGTTGAATTATCTGTATAAACATATTACTTTCCCATCGCTGAGCACTGTGCTACTGCTGCTGCTGAAGTTAGGTGAAAATTGTGAAGAATTGGACGGGAGAGGGTATAACCAGGAATGTTATGAGCCCCAGAAGGGCAACAGTAAATGCTTCCTTTTGTTTTCCTCTCTCAGAATTCTATTGTAGAATGAATCAGAGATTGATAACTGAATTGAGAGGAACTATGCTGAGAACCTCACAATAACAATCAGTCCCTACTGGAGAGCATTTTAATATTTTCATGTAGTGCTTAAGATTAATATTGAGTCATTTAACATTTTCAGGCTGGTAAATTTCATTTGTTTTTCACCATAAATACACATATGATGAAGAGAAATAGGAAGTGTACTTTCAAATCATTTTCACATGCACCATCTAATCTGAATACCCAGATCACCTCTGAGGAAGACAAAAATAGCTAATAATTATTTATTAAGTACCATTGTGTTTCAGACCCTGTTCTAAATTATTTAATTAACTCATTTAACTTTCAAAACAATCCTGTGAGGTATGTACTGTTATTATGTTACAGATGAAGACATTGAGGAATGGAAAGAATATATTAACCCAAGGCCTCACAGCTGGTAAATGGTAGAGATGGGATTTGAATCCAGCCAGTTTGATTCCAGAGTCTGCTCCTAATCCTTACCAACATATTGCAGAGAAGGAGGTAGGAGCAAAGAGATGATGTAATTCTATGATTCCTCATACACGTCTCTATGCAACACACAGAGGCGTAGAAAAAAGTCATGTGGTTGGGTCTGAAGTTGTGTTAAATCCAGCTGATTAAAAGGATTAAAATCCTTTAAGGTTTTAATCAGTCAGGACCAGAAGCCGAAGTTCTACTATTCTAAACCTGCATAATAAACACAGCTCCATGAAGCAACCTATAAGCTAGCAGGTATTATAGGGCACTCTTAGTCCAAAAAATATGCAAGCACGTTGAAATCATAGGATAAATGCTATTATTCACATACACACACATATGCATGCACATGCACGCATACATATGTATGCACATGCACACATAAACACATGCATGCAGAGTTTGGAATCCAGATAAAGAAGGAACCACTGCTGCCTGAACTGAATCATTGTAACTTCCAGAGGAGTGTTTGATCTGTCTTCAGAGTAACTGGAAGGATGAGAAAAACACGTCCAACCCAAGCATTAGAATGAAACGTGGTGGAAAGTGCAATGAGTTTGGATATTTACTTTGCCTCTTCTAAACACATGCTCCTAGGCAGGTCCCTTGACTTCTCTGAGCCTATTTCCTCCTCTGTAAATTAGGAATAGAAAACCACCTACTACACAGGGGTATTGTGAAGCAAAATAATTAATATATATGAATATGCTTTATACACTATAACTTGATATATAAAATTAACATATTATTAATAATATATTTATGTTGATATTTCATTAAATAAATGATTTCTTGTGGTGGCTATTGCTTATCAAATTCCTGAGCTATGGCTTTAGGTGATGACGAAATAATACTTAGAAATGAGAAAATGGTTGTGTGAGTTTTCTCTCATAAAATGTCACACAGTGCCTAGAAAATAACAAATGCGCAATGTACATTTGATGTATGAATGAATAAATAAATGGATGTATTGTAAAAATAAATGAATGTCAAGTTCTGGTTTTCACCAAGTCTTTCATCGTTCTACCTCAAGGAGACTATGGCTTCAACCTCTGGACTGTGGGAAAAAATTCTGTATTGTTATTTAACCTTATATGCTGACCTTGATCTCAGGATAAATGGTTAGTAGCAGGTGTTTTAATTTTAATTTTATTTTTATTTTATAGTTTTGATTTATTGTATTTCACCCAAAAAAGACCTCTAGATAGTAAACCATTCATTTTTCACATACAAAATGAAAAGAATGTCTACTGGTTAGTAATTATTAATATGCATTCTCCAGGCTATTTTTTGTTTCTTTTCAAATATTCAAAAAAAATTTATCAAATAAATATTGTGCACTAAAGAAAAATTTAATGGTATATAAAAGCATATTTTACAAGAGTCTCTTCTTACACATAACTTTCCCTCTCCTAATCTAAATTCTAAGATATGACTACTTTTATATTTAGTTTTTCTCTGTTACCTAGGATTTACTAAATAGCTATGTTACTATTTTATAATTTATCAGTCATGATCATTGTTTTTTGACTTTCCATAAGCTTATACCAGAGGTTTTTTAGTTCTGTCATTGGCTACTTCTATAACTTCAAAAATCATGCTCTAATAACCGTTTTGTTAACCAATCATCAGCTTTCTACAACGAGAACAAGATTTATCTGGACTCCCAATTTGTACGATGAGGACATAGTAACTATCTTACCTTTTCTCCACCTTTCCTGACCCCTTCCTAACTTAGCAAATCTTAGGAATGTACTTTGATTTTTACTTTGCAATGTTACTTTATAACCATATCATTCATACTTTGTCTATTGGCTGATTATGTATGTTTAAAAATCAGTAAATATTATTTATATTATTTGGACTATAAATATTTCATCATAATTGGTGGTATGCTCAGGTTATAGTTTCTTCTTTACAATGCCAGTATTTCAAATCTTATGCCACTCAATGGAGAAATTCTACATTTATTTAATTTTTCATTCAGTACATAGTTATAGAGCCTCTTCTATGTGTCAGCCACTGTTCCAAGCTCTTGCAATATGATAATGAATGAAAACTACAAAGGTGCCTGACCTCATGGACCTTGTATCCCATTGAATAGAGACAGACAGAGAGTGGACACAGTAACTAAGTAACTTGGATCGTATTTTAGAAAGATATGGGGAAGTGAAGACATATAGAAGAGTGAGGAAGACAAGTATTGCTAGGTTGGAGTTGTAGTTTTAAATAGTGTGATCAGAATAGGCTTCATTTGAGCAGGAGTTGAAGGATATGGGGAAGTTAAGGATGGAGCTATCCAGGAAAAGAGAGTTTGAGGCAAAAGGCACAGTTAGAGAAAAACTTCGCTGGAGAGAGTGCCTGCTGTTTGAGCCTAAAGTGAGTAATATGAGATGAGGTCAGATATGTGATAGGGAGTGCAAGTCAGACCCTGTGAGAACTTTGGCTTTTAGTCTCGATGTAATAGGGGACATTTTAGGGTTTTGAGTAAAGATGTTTACTGCTCTGTAGTACATTTTTAAAAGATCACTCCTGTGTTGAGAAAAAAAATGTAAGAGGCAAGGATAAAAGCAAAGAGACCAATTGGAAGCTCTAACAGGAACTGAGGAAAAACATGATGTGCCCTCCAACTCTGAGAATTCCATGTCTTTTATGTCTTTGAAATTCTGTCACTTTTCTATTTTCTATCTTTCTGGAGCTCCTATTAGTTGAATGTTGGATCTTCTCTATTGATTCTATCTCTTAGTTTTTCTCTCAAAAATTTCGCCTCTTGTCCTTGATTTTATTTTTTAATGCTTCCATTGAAATTGTTTTAAGACAAGTTTTGAGTTTCAAATTTTCTTTTTTGTTATTTAAATGCTTTTATTTTCTCCTTAGCATCCTATACCTGTATTATGGATGCACTGTCTTCATAAATCCTTTTAACAATGTTAGTATTGAGAGTTTTATTTGGATCGGTTCAGTTTAGTTTTATTTCTCTTATTTTCCTTGAATAATCTGTGCCTCCTCAATGCCCATTTCCCCCATTTATCTTACTATTTCTTCTCCATGTTGAAGTCTGTCTCCAAATGTGTGGTAATTCTTGGATCTCTGTTTATATTTAGGAATAAGCCAAAGAAAAGCAGACTTGTACACCTGTGCACTTAGGCAGCACTTGTCTCTGGCTCACTTGACAAAAAATAAGTGGGATGAATCTGGCCTTTAAATTGGAGGACTCTAAACACTTTAATTTAGGATGTCAACACTTGTGTTAGAAGTTAGAGAACTCAGAATATATTTTTGATCCTTCTTTAGAAAAGAAACCTCTGCCTTTTGGCTTGAGAGATAACTGTTTGTCAGTCTGTGGTGACTCACGGTAGAGGAGGGCTGTTGGAGGTGGAATAGGATTGACTCTTTTAAACAGAATTTCGGCCTCATTGTTTGCTGTAACTGGTTTGCTAAGTCTGGATCATGTGTATATGATCCTAAGCTGAGGTTTCCTTCACTGTGAACCGAAAGTAAATACAACATTCCATAAGCGATAAGTGCTCTTACTTTCTTTTAAAAAGATAGCAAGGTACTTGACTTAGTGAGATCGAGAAGATTTACCTAAGGAAGTGACAATTTTGAAGAGATCTGAGTAGTAAGGAGGTGTTAACAAGGTGAAAATGGTAGAGAGCATATTCCTGGCATAGCGTGTTCAAAGGTTTTATTCCAGGAGGGAGCATAGTGTGAATGAGATATGCATTTAAGCTTTTTTGTTGTTGTTATTTTATTTTATTTTGCTGTTATTTTGTTATTGTTATTATGGTGTTGATTGCACCATTTTGGACACAGTACTACTAATAGCAATGATTACTTGTTACCACAAAGATACGTAAAATGCAAATATTAATATACTCATCTCAATGAAGTGATTACTAAAAACGACTAGCAGTTTTGAGCCACCAGTATACGTAATTATTTATATGTTATTTACAGTCTTCAATATTACTGTTATTCTCCAATTTGCAAATTTGGAAATTGAAATTCAGTAAACATAAATAATTTTCCTAAGATCACAACAACTACAAGAGACAGAGCTATAACCAACCCAAGGCTCTAATTTTCGTATTGCAGCTCTTTTCTCCATAACACCTTGTGAAACAAAACCATAGTTTACAAAAATTAGAAGACAGTCTTTAAAATTCCTGGACTTGTATACCTATTTGTTTCACTTTATTTTTTTCTTAACTTATTTAACATATGTCAGTGTTTGGAATAACAAAACAAAACTTAACTGAACAGAAAAAACCATAGAAACGCTAATATAGGGTCAGTATTATTGTTAGAACTTCACGATATCACTTCGAAGCACCGTTTTCATACAGTATCATGTTAACTCTGATAATTAGGGCCCAACCATCAAAGGTTTTAAACTAATTTTCTTCTGTTTATTGTATCTTGTATCTGCAGTGCTAACAAGGTGACACAAATACATTCGTGAATTTGTTTATAAATGGGCAGGATGAAAGTAACAAGAAGAGTTGGAGAAACTCTAACCAGTTTGGAGTTTGGTGCTCAGCACTGTAGCGGACAGAGATAGAGGGCAAAGTACTTATCAGTCAAACAGGATCTAACAGAATGCTAACTTATCAAACCGAGACACTTTCATGTTTAATTGGAAGAAGTCTTCTTGACTTTTATCCTTCTGCAGATGTTCCTGGAGAGTCTAAGGATTCTGCTCTTTTACTTTATTTTGATAGAATTTTTAAATGTGTGCTTTTCATTTTCTGTTCTTTAGAGACCAATTGAGACTAACTGGAAGAGGAAGGCACAAATTTGGGAATAATAGAACGCAATTCAGTGAACTTATTGATTAAACACCTTTACCAAAGTAAAAGTTAATATGAAAAGCCTCCTAGGAACATTGGGGATTACATATGGGGATTTTTATAATGCCTTGCATGTTGAGCGAATCCTTGGTCTGTATTTTCTCCTACATGAAGCAGATGCCATAGTCTTTCATCTAAAGCACGTATAAGTAGGATTACATACAAATACAGTAGCAGAACTAGAGAACAGAAGGAGCTAGTTTACTTACCTTTCAAGATTTTATTCCATTGATCTTTAAAGATCTTTAATGATAAAGTCTCACAAATTCAAAATAGGAGTCTCCTGGGAGATATACAATATAGACTAACATTAGATGATGGAACTCACATTTTGATTTTTAACCCAAGCGTATGTATATGTATGTGTGTGTGTATGTGCACACATATGCACAACTGTCCAGTGTTTGTGTTACTTCTAACATTTGGTATGGTTGTCCAGAATCTTTTTTACAGCTGATTTACTAATCTACCACATAGACTCATTTTTCAACCATAATTCTTTTATGAAACAGGATGTCTCCTACTCATAATGCTTAGGTAGCAAAATGTCCATTATTAAAGTGGCTCAGTATATTCTATTGCTGAAAATCCTCCTCTAAATCTGTGGCTCAGAAAATGTACTCCATTTTACATAATTATACCCTTAGAAATCACCATTTCTGCCTGATGCAAGTTGAATGCTGCTGCTTAGCATGTATGAATTATTCCTTCATTACAGGTGGGCAAACCATGGACGTGAGAAAGACAGTAGATCATGTGCAAAAATACATTCAATTGATATAAAACAAGTTTTTCTAAACTTATATCTTCCATCAGTATTCAGAGCTAAGCAGGATTTGAAAAAAAAGAAATGGTGTCATTTAAATAAAATACACAATTGCTAACTTGAACCATGCGCATTGGGCATTGTTTTCCAAAAGACTGGGTGGGTGGGTTGCTTTGATCCCCTTCGCTGTGACCCACACTGTGCATTTACAGTTGTACTTACTGAAATAACAGCTGATGCTGGTGCAGCAGGGGTTTTCTCTGCCAAGTGAACTAAGCTGTAGGGGGATAAAGTCTGTGACCTTCTCCTCGTTAACCCAGTGCTCTACCCAACTGACTTAACATGTCCAGGTCATGTTGGAGGTGTGTGTGCTGTTTGCAACAGCAGACAAACAAAAACAGAGTGTTTAACACGGACATTGGCAGCATTTTCATTTTAAAAAGAAAGGCTTTCTTGAAGAAGCCAATATCAACCTGTTAATTAATCACTGTTACCCAAAGCATTCAACTAGATACAAAGCTGTCACTGCTAGATTTAGCATTTAAAAACGTAAGAGATGCTGCTGCTAATGTTAGGAATATTCCTATGTCTATGGTTTAGAAACGGTCATCTGTGAAAAATCAGCAGCCTCTTTCCTCGGGCCATGATGCATTATCAAGCCAGTTGCTGACTACAGAGGATACAGTCTTCTACTGTCTGCAACACTGATTCTTGAATCACTTAACTTGTGCTGCTTTTATTTACTCATGAAACTTGTCTTGGGCTATCTCAGGCTAGCCACAGATTAGTTTCAGCATTTGAATCTGTATTTAATTAGCTCCTCAAATCTGCCACTCATCTCTGAAAGCATATGTTCCACTTCTTAATTTGTCCGTTGGTTACATTATCAAATAGTTTAGTGTTAACTTAATATGTTGCTTGGAAAATATAGTCTGATGATTGTTTCTTATTTTGATTTGTTAATGAAAGAATACGGTAATATGTAGATTTCCTGAACTGGTACAGTCCGTCTTTACAGAGGGTGGTGTCATTTTGTTAAAAGGCTCAAACGAAAGTATGGGCATTTTCATAACATTTATCAGTTTGGGAAACCGTCTTAATGATTTTAGGCAAAGCTTTATTTTTAAAAAACTCATCATCTATCAGTTTCTCAGATGGTTAGAAGAGGTGCATACCTTTGGTTCTTACTGAACCAAATTGTGCTGCTGAAAAGCAATCAAACTCTATTCTATTTGTGAGAAGAAATGTTTCTGAATAACCACCATAAACTTGTACTAAGTAAACATCATGGAACCAGGTACCCGTAGGGTCTGGAGGGTTTTCTGATTATATAAATGCTTGTGTTTTTTTCTGAAAGAGGGCTTGTTGGAGAACTGTAAAAGTGAGTTAGCAATTCAGTTATCGTATAAATTATCTTATTTATCAAGTGTTATATTTCAAATATTTAAAAGGCCTGAAATTTCCTATAGTTTATCTTCTCATTTTACAGGTGAGGAAGTGAGACTCAGAAAGGCTTCAGGAAGAAATTTGGTAATACATCTAGGGAGAACTTATATCTCTTTATTCAAGCAACATTTCATCACTGAACACATTTACGCTGATATTTTTAAAGTAGAATTTGTTGTAACATTCACAGGCATACTTTAATTTGTTTGATACCTATATTTCTGTAAAAAGAGACCAATATACATCACCTCCATCTTTTTCGTTACTGGAAATAGAGAAGCCAGGTGACTAAGTCAAAATTTGCTGATGTCAATATGAGTCAACATCCTGCTTCAAATATTGTCTTTCTGTTTGCCACCTCAAACTCATGAGATATGTATGCTAATGAAGCACCAAGTTCAAAGCTTTCTATATTTGGCAAAAATATATTTTTTAAATTTATTTATTTATTTATTTTTTTGTGAGGAAGATCAGCCCTGAGCTAACATCCGTGCTAATCCTCCTCTTTTTGCTGAGGAAGAACGGCTCTGAGCTAACATCTATCGCCAATCCTTCTCCTTTTTTTTCCCCAAAGCCCCAGCAGATAGTTGTATGTCATAGTTGCACATCCTTCTAGTTGCTGTATGTGGGACGCGGCCTCAGCATGGCCGGAGAAGCGGTGCGTCGGTGTGCGCCCGGGATCCGAACCTGGGCCGCCAGTAGCAGAGCGCCAGCACTTAACCACTAAGCCACAGGGCCGGCCCACAAAAATATTTTTTAAATGCAAATTTCTGACTGATTCCTCTGTTGCAATGTAAGAAAAAGTAGTAATTCCACAAGCTCCTGGAAACTAATTTTAATATTTGTTTCAGCATTGTTTTGCTGGGTTAGAATTTTAAGCAAACATAGAAAATAAGTGGTTAGTGAAAGGCTTTCTTAAAACATTTATTGTGTACCAGTTTATGATAAGCTCTGTTCTAAGCACTAGAGATGGTTAAAAAACTTTGACCCTGCCTCTGAGGTATTCAAATTATAGCCAAGAAGCCAATATATCATTCAAAACAACAATAAAATAGCTGAATATAGATTAATATCAATGTTTTACACTAAATGCTATGGGAGAACAATGAGGGAGTAACTCATTATTTTGAGAAGGTCCATATATTTTTTAGAGAAGAGGTGGAAATTAAACATTAGATGCCAAAGGGTGAAGTGGAATTTGCTAGGTGGACAAGTGAGGAAGGAGATTATAGGCTTAGGGAAACAGAGGAAGCTAAGCGATAGAGATAAGAATACAAGGGCATATAGGGGCAAAGGAGTCGATATGGTTAGCATAAAAGGTGTGTGGTGAGGAATGGTTGAGTATGGCAGGGCGTAGCTGGGTAGGTGGAGCCCAGATGGTAAACAGTCTTGTGTGCCTTGTTAAGAAGCTTGCCTGCTTTTGGTGTGTGTGTATGTTTAACATCAGGTCATGTGCCTCTCTCTGGGTACCATGCTATTGGTAAGGCATGTGTATGTGGGACAAACACAGTCCTCGTTTTCCTTCCTCTCTAAAGTAGTTTTGTTTATTTTGTTCTTAGTGCCGTTGAGTCATTCCGACTCCTAGTGACCGTGTGTACAGCAGAGCAGAACCCTACCTGGTCTTTTTGTGCCATCCTCTCACCATCCGGTGCTATATCAGACAATGCTCCTCTGTTATTCACAGGGTTTTCACTGCCCATTTTCAGCAGTGGCTGGCCAGGTCCTTCTTCCTAGCTCGTCTTAGTCTGGAAGCTCTGCTGAAACCTGTTCACCCTGCTGATATTTGAAATACTGGTGATGCAGCCTTCAGCATCACAGCAACACACAGCTACCACAGTATGACAACCGATAAATGGGTGGTGTGGTACCCTGACTAGGAAATAAATCCGGGGCGCGACAGTGAGAGCGCCAAATCTTAACCACTAAACCACCAGGGCAGGCTAAACCAGTTACTAACATGTAATCTTTAATGCATCTCAGGTCATAGAACAATGCATACTTTTCTTGGTAAATGTTAATACTGAAGAATTTGAAGGGAATCATGAGTTGAGCTGTCTTTCATCAAAGCAAAAGAGAAGTCCTCCTTAACCTTGTACTTTGCGCATGGGTTGAGGATAATTGCATACATTATTCATTTTTGAAATATGATTTTTGTTCAAAGCTACTGGAGATTTTACATTTGCTATTTATTTGTGGGGGAGGGGTAGTGTGAAAGTGAGAAGAACCTAATAGATGGAGGTTGATCATGTCACCAGCTAGTCCATGGAAACTCAAGGTCAAAAATTAACTTACCTGGCCTGCCTGGTGGTGCAGTGGTTAAGTTCCCACACTCTGCTTTGGCGGCCCAGGGTTTGCAGTTTGTGATCCCAGGCTCAGACCTATGCACCACTTATCAAGCCATGCTGTGGCAGGCATCTCACATATAACATAGAGGAAGATGGGCAGGGATGTTGGCCCAGGGCCAATCTTCCTCAGCCCAAAAAAAAAAAAAAAAGGAGGAGGCTTGGCAACAGATGTTAGCTCAGGGCTAATCTTCCTCACCAAAAAAAAAACAACAACAAAAAATTAACTCCTTACCTTTATGAAAGACATCATCAAACAGAAAACATAGCAAAGGGGCTGGCCCAGTGGTGCAAGCTGTTAAGTGCGCACGCTCCGCTGCGGTGGCCTAGGGTTCACCGATTTGGATCCCGGGCGCGCACCAACGCACTGCTTGGCAAGCCATGCTGTGGTGGCATCCCATATAAAGTGGAGGAAGATGGGCACGGATGTTAGCCCAGGGCCAGTCTTCCTCAGCAAAAAAAAAGAGGAGGATTGGCAGATGTTAGCACAGGGCTGATCTCCTCACACACACAAAAAAAGCGTAGCAAAGATACTGTATATAGAATTTCAAGATTATTTTGAGAAAAAAAGGATATGTTAGTTGAAATATTCATTCAATCAAACTAACAATATTTTTAGTTTTTTTTAGTTTTGTTTAGTATTATTTTATTTTTCTTTCTCAATTTTGGTCACTAATATTGTAGTTTATCAAATATTAAATCTTCAGAATCTGAGAGTTCTGTGAATATATGTTGTTTGGTCTTCACTAAATTAGAGCTCTTGTGGAGTACCATATTTAGAGTCTCTTTTAGAGTAGAGTCCAATCAGCATCTTATAAATAATGGAAATATGAGTGAATCAGTGAGTAAGGATTCTGCCAAAGTTCAATGCTTGTTTTCAACATATTGCTATTTACAAATACCTCAAGTTAGTTTTAATGTACAAGGTACAGTTATGAGTACTTACGGCAATAATTCACATTTTAAATTATACAAAATAATGTCAAACACAAATTGCCTGTAGATAATTGTTACAATTTCCTCCAGTTTGGTAATCCTCTTATAAGAAATGGGCCCCACATTTTTCCTTAGTAACACTGATTTTCCATCGTTATCAAGTGAGCAGATAAATTCAGCCTCTTAAATTCATTCAGTAGGTTTGATATAATCAGACTAATTATTGGCAGTGTTTGAGCATGTACAATCTTTATATTTGGCGTTTCAGGGAATGCAAAAGAATATGTAAACCAGACTTTCTATCCTTAAGTATGTCTATGACAAATAGAGAGATAGCTCACATCCATAAAAATATTTAAGAAAGTGAAGATGAATGAGCAGAGAAGAGAGACATTTATGAGGTGTTGTTGGTCAAGCAGAGGGTCAAGAAGGAAGCAGTGATCAACCACGAGTAAAATTCAGATCATCATCAAGTGTTTAGGCTTAGGGGCAACACTCCTGAGAGCATCCAAAAGACTCCATCAATTGGCAAATCATCCCCGGGGCCAGCCATTGCTCTTTGAGCATCAGAGCCACAGTGGAAGAGAAATTAATGCTGCTTAAATATTTTCCACAGCTTCTTTCCTCTGCACGCATGCTTAGTTTTGATTGAAGAGCGTCAAGAATAGAGGTGTCCTAAACCTGTCAGCATTCAGGCTTTCCAGATCTGGTCCTTACCTACTCTCTCCTATTTCTTTGTCCAACACTCTGCTCTGGAGATTCTCTGTTCTGGTCAAATTAGATGCCTTTTCCTGGAGCAACTCAGTAACTAGTACGTGCCAGCCCTTCTCTCCTTTCCATTTGACCAAACCTCCGTCCATTTTCTTCCAGCTCAAGTCTACACTCCTACAATTTTGCACTTAGCCTTTCGGGATAGATATGTGCAGACTGTGACCCTCTTCCAAATAAAAATTGGTTTTATAAGCCTTAAATTTGTTTGTTTATTTTGGTGTCCTTGCCATTTTTAATTGACACAATTGAAATACATAAAATCACGTTCCACTACTTTGCTGCTGATATTTTGCAATGGAGGAAAGAAAAGTTTGAAGTAAATGTCTTGTCCTTTATGAAATTTTGAATTCTTCGAAATCTAGTAGGGTTGGATAACTCGATCTATTTACATTGTAATTCCTGTGAGGAAAATAAATTGGTCTCAGAGCTATAGTGAATGTAATTTTACATTAATTACAATACTGCAGAGATAAAATAGAGGAAACACTAAAAGACTAATGGACTAATTATGCTAAAATATTTCCATTTCCAGGCAGACATATAACAAAGTAATCAACATTCCTATCTCACTTTATTTATTTTATAGACATGGGAGGTACAGTAACATCAAATTATACTAACAAATTTTTAAATATAGTTATTATACCTGTTTCTTTTCTTTAAATGTCCATTTCTCCTTGGCTCTCTTTTTACTCCTATTTTTTTTTTTCTATAGTCTAGTGTTTAGTTAGATCATTTACTATAGTATTAAAGTGTTTTGCTAGCACAAATTTTAAAAAAATTTTCTAAAACATTGGGATCTTTTTAAACCTCAAAATCGTAGATATAATTACACCATACAAATACAAACAAAAGGAGATGAAATAAAGGATGCTGTAGTGGGATGTGTGGGGCCTTCCACTTTGGCTTTTTTTTGGTTCTCCACTTCTACTCTCCGTGTCCTTGGACACTGAGGCACCTCAATGGAAGACAGTTTGAAAATTATTGATCTACCTAAAAATTGTATGTATTTAGTTATAAGGATTTTGTTTCCTATTGCACCTTCTGTGTAAATACTACCCATAGAGCCAATTGTCATTTTTATATAATTATAGATATTTGTATATTCCCACATATATAATTGTATGGGACTGTAACTGAATGTGGATGAAAGGTTATTCATCTTCCGTAATTTGTTTGAGAAGTAATCATAAAATAGAATGGTTGGTCCTCTGTCAATTGTTAATTCTGAGACAATTTCTCTGCAATAAAACTCTCAGCTAAATAGGTAATATATGACATTTCCACGAGTTATGTTAGCAGTTTGGTTAAAATATAAAATGTTTCATGTCTGTCTTGGTTATATATTTATTAATGCCATATGGTCGATCATCTGTGTGGCTGTCTTCCTAACCAGTTTAAGATAGCTGAAAATGAAAACACATTTGCTTTATAACTAATATAGAAAATAAATATTTCTCACTATAAATATAAATATGATTATCACTACAAAATATTCTTTTTTCTTTTAAACTAAAGATATAGGCTATTTAATTCTGACGAATTATTTATTGAAAGAGAAAAAGGCATAAAATTATAAGATCTAAGAGCTGGAAGGTCCTGTAAGATTATCTTGTCTAATCATCTTATTTTATAGGTAAGGAAGATAATTCCTATTTTTAAAAATTCAATAACCTTTCTAAAGTGAATGGTTTGAGAAATGGTTGATATCTCTCTGAAGGCCATTGCACTTCAGGGCTTTAGATTTAATGTGACATTTCACACAAAACAGAAGTGTTGATTGTGTAATAAGTAAAGCATATTGTGATATAATTGCTCTATATGAGTTGTGAGAGCCCATAAAGAATGACTTTTGTAAAATAGATGTCATAATTGTGCTAATTAAGCAATTTGGATGTTCATCTGTGGGTGACTGATTATTTTCTTTCAAAATAATACTAAACATATATTAGAAAAAAAAATTTCTAAAGATTTCACATTGTTCACCTGGATAATATCCATACTTATATATGATAGTTTATGTGCAACTTTCAAAAGCCTATTGAGTAGTGTAGTGCTTTACTGAATAAAACTGAACTAAAAAGCAGTGAATAAAAATACTTCTGCTGATTCAGAATAGGATAGTGTATATACTGAACACTGCTGCACTCATTCTTTGTCAACCAATAAAAAAGTGAGTGTATGTGTGTGTGTTTGAGTTAACATTATCTCCCAAAATAGAGTTAGATAAGCACTTGGACCTCAGGACCATGGGTATGTATGTCTTTTGTAATTTGTGTATAATGTGACAGATATTGGATCATGCACGCTTATTTCTGAGGTAGACTTGAAAAGATCTCTGTGGGACCAGTCATCCTCTCTTGTGGTCAAGGAGTTAAGATGATATGAAGGATTGTTATGTCCCAAGCACAAGTGCTTTCATATATCTCACCATGATAATATCAGTTCAACAAAGATAAAGGAGGCCTTATAGGATATGAGGACAAATCATGTATATCTTTAGGAGAAAATGAATTATTCTTCAGAGAATTAGTCCAAAACAACCCATTAATATACTCTAAACCCAATATTTATAAATATGTCATTCAGAACTACCACCAAAAACAAAACCCATTTTCTCAGTTGTCAAACCAGAAATTCGATGCATAGCATCTTATCAGTTAACAATTGTTCTGTTTGGCACCATGATTAAGGGATATCTGGGATGCTCCAAACTGACTCTTGTTCATATATAAGAAGTTCAGAGGTTATTTAGCCTCTGAAAGTCACTAGTACTAATTCATCAACTCATCGTCGAGATGTAAAGTTGGCCAAATTTTCACAGGTATAGCACCACCTGCAGTGATTTTACTTTACCTTTGCTTCAGTTCAAATAAAATTCCTTCAATAATATTTCAGTTGGTGATATAAATAAGTTAAAGAATCCATGGAGAGCTTTAGTTATCTCTTCCAACAGACATGCCAGAGGTAATGTGTTAAGTCTTGCTACTTATAGTACTTACTACTGGCTATCCAGGGCTTTACTTGGAACCTCTCCATTGGCTGCTGTGGTCAGAGCTAACTTTGGAATAATAAAATATGGAAATAAGTATTTTTTTTGTCATCTTTACCCCCCTCTTCACTGATTTCCTAGGACTTATAAGGCACCACAGTGGAATAAGAACAATGCTTCAGAAAAGTGCAAGAAGCATATTCTAAAATATTCTTGGTTGTACAATGTGATGTAGTTGAAATGACTGGTTGATTCCGCTTTTTAGTACCTCTACATTCCACAATCCAAAGGTCTAAATCCATACACATTGCTGAAAAAGAAGAATGTAGTTCAGGCATCTATACAGTTCAGATTGTATTGTACACTTTAATTGTATTATAAACCCAAGATCTACACTGTTAGACTGAAAGAAGAGAGAAACAGTACTTAGTTGAGACATTAATTTTCTTTTAAGCGTCTGGTAAGTGAAGATTTTTCTAGTTAAGGTTAAAGACTACCAATGCAGAATTTGAAATACCCATTTCTGTCATTATGCATTAATTTGAATTATAACAGCTTTCTTTGACACTTTCCAGAAACCTATATGGTGATTTTAATGAAAGACCCTTATGAAAGTAATGTCATTGTATTTTACCTTAAAATTTATACCAAACAAATATTGCAGATTATCTTTGAGTAGAAGCTTTTCTGTTTTATGATATATTTCCTGTATAAAGACAGAAAAGTAAGTTCCAGTTCTACTGAGCTCGGAAAGTAAATTTTAATTTAAGGATTTCTCCTATGAAAGAATGAATTCTTTAAACAAATCCCAATGAAATTAGACTTATTTTTTAGACAATTATAATGTAATCCAAATCAGGTTATTTCTATTTTGGAAAAAGTCTTCAGAACAACTCAAAAATTACTATGGGTAAAATAAAGGCTAAAATCCACATGCTTAAATTAAGCAGTTAGAGTCTATCCTCTGGGATAGATAGGTCATTTGTGATTTTTGTCCATTGTTTCCAATCATTAAGTGATAGACCATTAGTGTTCCCTTGCACATGCTGTTCTCCTCTGTGTCCCCCTGATATCAGCTGATGGCATGAAACATAGACTACAGAAACCAACACGGGTATCTAAATTGAAGGCTATCTCTCCGTGTTGGATTGAGATGAGGGCATATGTCATACATAACACAGCCACAGTGACAATGCACAGGGTTTCCCTCCCAGGCTGTATCCTGAGCAACTAAAGTACTATGTTTCTGAATTCTGCATAGCATATAAGCCTAACTGGGTGGTTATATGAATAGATGTGTCTCAAAAAGTAAGCACCGATTAACTGGCTATTATCTCTGTGTGTCCTTAGGCATCTCACAACTTCTTAGGCTGTTATCTTTACAATGAGTTTGGAATGAACTTTTATGTTCCACTCTGGCTCTAATACTCTCTGATCACCAAGATTCTAGATGGAGGCATAATAGCTCACCTGTTTTACTTAAATTAGAAAACATATGCTATAAATGGATGCTTGCACATCAAATTTACCATGAAATTGGATGAAAACAGATGGAGTTTTATTTGTTGAATATTTAATTATACGTGTACGTGAGATTTTAGTCCTCACTTGCTAAATTGCCGTATATATTATCATGTATATGTTAATATATAACAGTATAGATTATATTATATATAATACATTACATATAAACATAATATATCATTTATTATGTATTATATATTATATATGGTGAATGAACTGAGAAAAGTCTACTTCTCCATAAAAGAGCCTTTATCCTAACATTTATCACACAACCATTCATCTGGGTCAGGGGTTGGCCAACTTTTTCCATAAACAGCCAGGTAGTAAATATTTTAGGCTTTACAGGTCATATGGTCTCAGTCATAGCTACTCGACTGTGCTGTTGTAGCACACAAGTAGTCATAGAGAACCCATAAATAGATGGCTGTGGCTGTGTTCCAATAAAGTTTTATTTACTAAAAGAAGTGGTGGGCTGAACTTGGCTTATAAGCCATAGTTTGTTCTGATCTAGGTCATGTGGAAAAGATTCTGAATATATTCACACTCTAATGAACTATGTCTATTGCTGTCATGGCTTCATTTCTACCACAGCAAACAACGTCCAGAAAGATCACTGGTCTCTTAGATGCTGATACTGTTTTCCTTCTCATAGAGAAAAAAAAAAAATCAAGGAATTCTAGCCCAAGTATCTATGCAAGTAATTTAATCATTATTCTGAACTCCAATGAAGCAAATTTATTAAATCAGAAAGTCATATAGTATGATTTAGACCTGCACTGTCCCATACAGTGGCTCCTAGCCAAGTGTGGTTATTTAAATAAGTATAAATTAATTAAAACTAATACAATTAAAAATTCAGTTTCTTAGTTGTACAAGACACATTTCCAATGCTCAACAGCCACATATTTCTAGTGGTTACCATATATAATTTTTTAAGTCTATTTTTATTTATTTTTTTGTGAGGAAGATCAGCCCTGAGCTAACATCCATGCCAACCCTCCTCCTTTTTTGCTGAGGAAGACCGGCCCTGGGCTAACATCTGTGCCCATCTTCCTCCACTTTATATGGGACACCACCACAGCATGGCCTGACAAGCGGTGCAGCCATCGGTGTGTGCCCCGGGAACCGAACCCGGGGCAGCCAGCAGCGGAGCGTGCGCACTTAACTGCTATGCCCCAGGGCTGGCCCCTAGTGGTTACCATATTAGATAGCATAGAGAACATGTCCATTATTGCAGAAAGTTCTATTGGACAGTGCTGATACTGGACCAAAAACACTTATCCAACCATTATAGATAAAAAGACAAACATCCTCATAGAAGTGATAGAAGTAAAGTGTACCAGAAGGAAATAAATTCTAAGCTTTCAGAATCTATAATTAAGTTTCAGACTTGCAAGGATTTCTATTTAATACCATAGAAATTTCCTTGAGATTTGTGTCATGTCCTCGCATATTCAAAAAGAAATTCCAGCTCAAGATCTAAGACGTAAATGCCATCTATTGAAGTTACTCAACAAAATTGCTGAGGGCCATCAAATTGCTTCTTGTTGACCTCTACTACTCAGAACTTATTTAGTAATTTTAATAAAATTTAATTTGAAAATATGAGCTTGCATGTACCCAAAAGGATTTTCTGTAGGTCTTTCTCTCTCTCTCTCTCCATATATATAGATATGTGTATATATATATATACATATATTACAACTGTATTACTTTGTTGCTCCCGCTCTGTGAACTCACTCCCAGCCCAGGGCATTAAAAATAATTTTATTTGTATTTGTAAAATAGAGGACCTAAAGAAATTTGAATCAAGATGCATCTTGGCTTATAGAAGGCTTTTATTCCTTCACAAGTTCTCATTACTGAAATGTTTTAGAAATTTCATGAAAATATTGAGATTCTAAAGGAAAGTACACAGGACAGGTTTTAATTTTTTAATCTAGTCAAGGGTAACAGCCTTGAATCAATTATCCACAGTTTCAACATATAGTCAAGGATTTAGACAATATTTAGATGTTGAATTGCCAAGCTATTAGCAACCAAGAGATTTGATTAGACATCCATATTAATAAACACCTGACATAACAGCATAACAGATGTTCTAGAAACACAGCTAACCCAAAATGTAAATTTAAAAATTTTGGTCATATTCCTCTACTATGTGATGCCTAAATTAAATTTCATGACCTTACCTTATTTGTTTTACTAAAATTCAATTGCCGAAATAATTTCTCTCAGTAGAAATGTGTTTTTTATTTTAAATGATTAAAAGGTTTTCATTGAAATCAAAGTTTATTGAGCAAATATTTGAAATCTTTAGTTAAAAGTACATTAACAAGATACTTATGTGTGTGTATAAAATACGCACACGTATACATATGTTACATAACTTAGGACCACTTTTTTGAAATTTGTGGTTGTTGAGATCTAGTACATGTAATTTTAATTGATTATCATATATGTAAGTTACATAGACTTATAGTTTTTCACAAAAGGCTTATTCATTGAACCCTGGTCCATTCAATACAATGGTTTCTATAGTGTACTAAACGATTGAAATTAATATGTTCTCTTTCTCTAGGAGCACATTTTATGAAAATAATATAGATAAATAGAATGTGTCAAGAAATATTGATTATTTGAATAAATTTAATAAATAAGCAATGTATGTTATCAAAGAAACAAATGCATGGATACAATCAAAAAAAGTGGGGCCAGCCCCATGGCATAGTGGTTAAGTTCACATGCTCTGCTTCTGTGGCTTGGGTTTCATGGGTTCGGATCCTGGGCACAGACCTATACACCATTCATCAAGCCATGCTGTAGTGGCAACCCGCATACAAAATAGAGGAAGACTGGCACAGATGTTAGCTCAGTGCCAATCTTCTTCACCAAAAAAAAACAAAAAAAGTATCTATCTGCAGTTGAGCTGAGGGGGTATTTTATTATATAAATATGTTTATTTTTCTCAATACAACTCCAAGTACGGAACATTTCCCGTGCATATTTATGTGATGTTTAGGCAAGTATCAGTTTAAGGGAGTGTCTACTAGTTAACTTTGTCAGATTATTGAAGTATTTTTCTCAAGTAATTCCAACATCATATGCAGATATTAATAGCATTCATATATCTCTACAGGAATTTGAAGTACACAAAATACTTCCATATGCACTAACCCATTTAAGTGTAGAAATTATTCCATGAGATGGGCAGGACCGACATTACTATCTCCATTTTAAAGATGATAAATCTGATACTTAGGTTAAGTAGTGACTGTTTCTAAGTGGTGACTGTCCCCATCCCACCCCCCAAGATTGCAGCAAACTGGCATGGGCATCCAGATTCCTGATTTAACAGCATCAATTTTGGCAGAGACAAAAACAAGTTGTTAAATGAAGTAGCAGAAAAATCCAAGGATAGTAGTCAAAATAAACAACTGAGGAAGAGATGTTGTAGGTGCTACACAAGGCTGAACATAGCCTGAAAGTTTTCTGTAGGGAGACAAAGCTTTATTTATAGAGAACAGAGCAATATATTTACTTTCAGGTGATGGAAAATTAACTATAGTGAATGTTTCAAATTGATTATGACACTGAAATTTATACCTATTTCCATTTATTAACAGACATTTTTTACATAATCATGGTGAAGTGCTAAAACATCCAGTTCTGTGTTGAAGCTCAAATATCATCTTACGATAAATTTACTTCTAACTGAAGGTTGAAATACAAAAGTTAGTGTTTTTCTTCCTCTATCCTCTTCTCTCTTCCTCCCGCCCTCCCTTTCCATAAAGCCACCAGACTTCCACAGCTTATTTTGCACAATGTCAATTCTGTCACCTTAGTTCTTCATAGAAACTTGGCCTTAAGTCTTCTAAAATTTCTCCCTGTATTAGCGGCTGCTGGTCGCTGTAATTATCCGAGAGGGCTCAATTTCTTCTTCCCACATTTCATGTTGTCTTCTCTTTGTAGTGGAAGCGAGTTTTGATAAGAACACTGTGCCACACGTGCTCCTCCAGATCTGCTTAAATCTTGACTATAGCATCAGATATTTTTCCACTTCTTTCTTTTCTTTCTCCCTAGTTTGGGTCTAATAAAGCAGCCTTATTAGTGGCCACTTTCATGTAAAAAAAGGTTTTTTTTTCTTCTTCCTCTTTGCTTGTTTATTGTGTTTAATTTTTAAAATGTCCTTTTTCTTCCTCAGTATTCTAGAATGTGTTTTCCAGAAAATACAATGCTGTCTTAACAAACATGCTAAATGTCTAAATCTAAACCTTCATTCTTGTAGCACATGATTCTGTGGTGCTCCAGAGGGCAAAGCTAGGAGCAATGTGAGGAATTCAGCAGATTTTTGTTCAACTAAAAAAAATAGCTAACAGTTAAAGCTGTCAATCCAACAAAAAGAAACCTATCCTATGGAGTTATGGGCCCCCAGTGTGGAAACATGCAGTCAGAAATTAGATAACTATTAGTCATGGAGGTTGTAGAAATTATTTCCACAGTTGAAAGAACTCAGAATAATTGGCCATCAAGTTCCCATTCAACTATTAGTTTCTATAATTGTATAGTTCAAAGGCATTTGTGATTATAAAGTATCATGATTCGTGTCCACTCTGATTAGCTATTTTTCATTCACTTGTCTCATTTTACTTAGTTTTATCCTTTAATGTCATTATGTACGGTTTATAGTACTTATTGAAGAAAGAAATTAGCTCCTTTGGAAATATTCTGTGGATCATTCTCCAGCTGGACTTTGAGATGTAAAAGTTGTATCTTTTTTTTATCCACATTCAATTGTTGTTATTATATGCCTTCTCCTGTTGGTTCCAAATTTGGTACATACATTAATTATTTTCTCCTTCAACTAACATTCTCCTCTGCCTCAACCAAGTATTTTATCATATTACTAGGTTTTATTTTCATCTTACTAGTATTACCATCTGAAACTATCTTACTCATTTTTTTACATGTTTGTATCTTAATTTTACTGTATTGTCTATAGATTTCAAGCTTCAAGGATGCAAATGCCTAGGGAAAATCCTGATCTATAATTAAAATGCACAATAGTTATATTTAATGAATAAATTCGGGAATAAATGGATGTCTGAATGAACTGCTTTCTACTTTCGCATCCATGAAACCTAAGATATAATAGAGAAGACAGTCTTTGCCCAAATGGTCTTTCCAGTAAAGTGACATTTCCCTCCAGTCATCCTATGTTACAGAGATCAGGGACCTTGCCTTATTCATGTTTCTATCATGTTTCTAGCAAAGCACCTCACACATAACCAATAATCAATAATTGTTTGTTAAATGTATGAGTTATAGTTAACACTCTTCATGGAAGTGAAATAGCTTTTCCTAAAGGGTCTTAGAAAACTAGAATCTTTTATGATTAAAGACAGGAGAATGAGGGGCTGTGTTTGTTTTGGCCCCAAAGAGAATAAAAGAAACTGGCAACCTGAGATAGTATCAGCATAGGGGAAGAATCAGAAGTACCAGGTTTAATTGAGCCCCTGCTCTGCCAATTCTTGAATGTATAAACTTGATTGAGCCACTAACTTATATGAGCATCAGTATTTTCTTTTGTAACTGGGGCTGATAATCTCTGTCTTTCCTCTACTGCAGGTTTATTCTGTATGTCAAAATTAAATAATCTGTAGGAAAGTGCTTTTTAGTTTATAAAATGCCATACAGTTGAAACTTACTATTACGGGTAACATTAAAACTTCTGTGAAACCAAGAGTCAGCAATCTGTTTAACCCACATGTAAGACTAACAATTATCTTCAGTTTTAACTAGCAGAGGAACAGAAGAGGAAAAGTAGAAGAGAAAGAGAAGAGGCAAAGCATAAAAGAGAAAGCAACAATAAGAGAGAGAGAAGGAAGAGAAGGAGAAGATAAAATATATATGGTGAGATTGCAGGGAGAGGGTATGACCAAGAGAGAAGCAGAGAAAAGGGAGTAGAACCAGCAAGAGAGAAAATAATTGTGTTTGATGGGGATTTGAGAGTGGCACCCATGGTGACCAGGTAGGCTGAGATCCCTAAATTGGGGCTTCATCCATTTCAAAACAATAGGCTATATGAGGTCAGAGATGAGGTAGGGATGTGTTTCAATCCAACACAGGATTAGCCAAGACAAAGTTTCATCCCATGCAAATGGTTAAATCCAATTGCCAGAGACAGTATGTCATATACTTATTCATTGTTAAAATAGAAACAGCAGCAGGAATATGTGCTCGTGCATACTAAGAATCTCTTCTCAGGTGGTTGATGTGAAATTTTGTTTCCAAGAGACAGAGTCTAGCAGGAGGCGCTCTTCTGGTAGTGGAATCCTTCAGAATCCTCAGCATAAGCAACAATGCAAATGACTTGATTGCCCTTTACTTTTGTCCAATTTAGCCCAGCTAATACCTCTGCAATTCCACCAGCCTGGCCTGCACACTTTCCTCACAGTTAGTTATTAGAGCATAGCTTAATGATGGGAACATAACCTTTGAAAAAAATTAAATCATTTATATCACTTTGGAGATTCTTGGGAGCCATCTAAGTATGTGGAAAACTATAATGGACTCCCAAGCTCAACTCAGAAGAAAGACCAGAACCTACAATTCCCAGCCCTTCAAGTATTTGTCATGTTTCTAGAAATAGTAGCTATGTTTAAAAATAAGTTGTTCTTTTGTTCCTTGGACTTTATTTTTTCATATATGTAATAATGTTTTCTGGTTTTCAGTTTGAATTCACTTTTCACCTTTAGTTCTTTGCTGCTCCAAAAGTCTCCCCAAAATAATTCCTGTTGTCTTTACTATAGCATCTGTGCTCATAATAATAAGCTATTTTTAGTTGTTCTTTAACTTACATAATGTTTCCGTCTCCAATATCTAGTATCTAAAATAAGGAGGAATAAAAACATGTCCTTATTGTCTTTTACAGTTTCTATTTTGAACTAATTTAGAAAAGGAAGATATATTATAGATGAGTATAATATTTTGAAGGTACAGGCATGCATATTTTAAAAATTTAGAATATAAACGTATCTTAGGATAATCATCCGTTACCTAATTTCAGTTATTCAAAAATGATTATCCATTGTGAATTAGACATTTATTTTTAAAAGAAAAATACCTTTTTCTAATTTCTAGCTCTTCTCTTTCATGCCTTCTAGTAATCTATTGTTTGATAATACCTAATAGAGGCAAGAATACAAAATAAAAGTCAAAACCATGAAGTTTATTTGCACTAGAGTAAGGGACTTGATTAACTTATCTCTTGAAACATGCATTTTTGGAAGAATTATGAAATATAAGTTCACGGCTGGTCTTCCCATGCTCTCCCTGCTTCCAGATGCTCTGGTAAACTCAAGCATGAATCATTCATTTGACATTCCCCCAATAAGCTTAGAGTCTAGTTCAAAAGCTAAGACATGTATATGCGTAACTCTAAGGCAGAAAGGAGTTACAATCTCAAAAGAGGTAGAGGTAAGATGGTAGGAATGTTCAGAGGAACCAAATATGTATTTCCTGTTGGGGGCAACAGGAAAGACTTTCTGGAAAAGATACCATTTGAGCTATGCCTTTAAATAGTAATCTCCAAAGTGGAACTGTGAGATAGTCTATTGGAGAGTAAAAAGAAAATATTTGAAATTTTATTTGTGTTTGTTATCAAAAATATAACAATCGTATTTTTACCAGTATTTGATATATGATTGACACTGGTACTCTTCTTTACTGCATATCCCAGACAAGAGAGTTCTACAGCTTGGAAGGATTGATTATGGGGCCTTCACTTGCTCAAGAACTTTTAACGTATCACAATTAATGTGTGCTTGGTTAACTGGATTTATGAATTATACTTTATAGTTTTAACTAAGCTAACCTTCATTAAATAGGATCTGTTGTTTTTAAATTTTCAGAAAAAAAAATTTGGATTGAGGATAATTAAAGAGAAGCCCAAACAAAGAACAAGATGTCAGAGTTGACAATTCTCTTTATTCCTAGAAGGAGATATTGGTCAGCCACATTACAAAGTAAAATCAATGATGATCTAATCAAAACTGACTAGAACTGGGCCAATAAAATGAATTATCAAGAAGACTGCTTGAACTAAGGATTTACATTCTCCAATACTCATGTTAAATTTCTTGTCAAGGGACTATGTGTCTTGAGATAGGTTTTAATGACATTATCATTAGAAAAATATTTAAAATAGTTTCCTTCGTCTTTAATTGATCTCTTTACAATTTATATTTCTATAAATGTTTTATAATATACGTAATTTATTATCACAATAGTACACATGTAATGTTAACAAATATACAAATGTAGAGGATGAAGGTAAAACACATTATCTCATTCTATGCTTGACAGAGCAGGCTGAATAAAGGCCCCAAAGCAGCCTATTTCACTAAAACTATGAATGTTTTGCTATTTAAAGCCTCAGAAGTTCAATGTGAAAAGGAAATGTCTTCAGAATACCAGCTCCTGGCGTTAGCGTATTAGCCTTCTTGGCACTAATCCCATGGAACAGTCACAATCTTAATGATTTTAGCCTCTGGGAAAATATCATTTTTTCCCATTGGGGAAAAAAAAGAAAACTTATTCAGCACCAGAGTGGAAGCTATAGAAATGAATTCTATGAGCTTCTTCTTGAGAGCTACAAATTTGGATTTTATTCAGAGTAACCATCCTTATCATATGACCATCAATTTTCTTGTTTCCTAGTCTTTTCTTCCTAAATAACCCCACTTAATTGGAGGCTATTTCAAGGAATATTTAAAAAAAAAAAAAGAAACCCACTAGAGTTTGGGAAGGAATTCTAGGCAGTTGAGAAAGGCAGCCTTCTCAGTCAAGTTCAATATGCTCGCATGACATCATTAAAATTTTCAAAAAAATTTCGGGAAACGTTTGAGGCCTATTTTCAGAACAAGAGAACTAGCAGGCCTTGAATGAAATAGACTCCCTGTAGAAAAGGGCAGAGGAGACCTGTGGTCCAATACATCCTGATACTATGCCCCAAGGCTCACTGCTAAAGCAGCACCGAAGCACCGCACATAATAAAGAGCAAAAGAGTCTAAAAAGTGGAAAAAAAAAAAAAGGAAAGAAAGAAAATCTAACCATAACTTTCTTTTCTATGCCTTTCTTTTGTAATTTTGGTTGAATAAGAAATAAATCGTTAAGCTCATAATTCTAAACTAGGTTATAGTTGTTTTAATATAGTTCAGTCTGATAGCCACATGTGCCCCTCCAGACTGAGTCATCTAATATAAAAGCAGATCCAAATAGCTAGGTATGTTATGAGTCTATTTTATCCCACGGCAAGAGATTTTTAGGGCAAAGGCCAGCACATATAGACAAGAGGGTAGATCACACAGCTGGGCATGAGGCTGTTTTGTAATGATATTGCTTTCACTTCTTTTATTAGAGGAGGCATTAAATATGTTGTCTCACATAGCATTAAACAAATAATTGGGTGTGAGGCCTGACGGGGGAAAAAGTAAAAAATAACGTGTGTGTCTGAACTAGAGCTGATTATTTCATTCAAATTTTAAAATCATACTCTAAAAAAATCAGTGTTGGGTCATTGCACAATAAAATAATTTAATAAAGCATGTAAATCAATGGAGAGCAGAAATAGTGACGCATTAACATGGAAACTAGCTGCATAAAACAGTCTATCTGTTTAATGAAAATCATAGGCTTTATAGTGTCCTAAAAGTTAATAAATGGTAACTATATCCAACTAGACCAGGGGAAGCAGGGCATGCCGAAGATCTATGGGCAGTTTTTATCATCTCAGAAACAACAAAGCTGGATACAGGTGGCAAGCCAGACCCTTGAACCGCCTCTGCACCCAATCTATTAACTGTGATAAGTCAGTGGCCCTTCACCTCAGTATGTTTCTTCAACCGGACCTTAGGATAATATTGGGCCCTGACCAACGTAAGAAGCAAATTGGTATGTAGGATTTAAGAAGGTTAAATGCTAAATAATAAGAGCTAAATTATATTATTTTCATAAATTGAAAATGATTATTTTCTGAGCCCATAATATTTGATCTGATATTAAAGGAGCAGGAGCAGTCAATATATCATGATGGTTTAAGGGGAAGTTGGAAAAAATGCCCAAGTTCTGTAAGAAATTGTGTACATGATTAATGCTGAGGCCAATGCCAACAGGAAAAAGAGGGACTCCCACAGTCAGAAAGTGCAATTGTATTTACAGTACATTGGCTTTGATTAATGTGCACACTCAGAGAAGTCATGTGTAGAAGGCGAGAAAAGACCTGTTTTCAAACACTGGTGCTGGGTACAGATTTCCCATTATGTCCTGAGAAGGTATCGATGAATAATGACTTAGTCTTTTTTTGTTGGGGATGAGGGAATGGGTGTTGGAGGGGTTAGTTTCCCATGCTTGAGGGAAGATACAAAAGGACTTCTGTGTCAATTCTTATGAGTCTGGTGAGCCACCACTGAGAAGTTTATCCCTTATTTCACAGTTTCAGTAACCAATTGCTTCCAAGAGGTTTCTTAAGTGATTTTAGATATTATGTCCCTAAAGGACCCCTTTAAGTAGTATAGTTTCTGAATGTCTTATGAAAAGATGTTCCAGAGTTTTCAAAGTCTGTAAGTCTCAAAAAAGAAATAACTACATATAATAATCACCTGAAAAACTTTCCCCATCTCCCTCAGAATAGGACTCCTCCCCTCCTCTTGCCCCATGTTAGAGTCTGATGTGTTTTCAGCAGTTGTGTGGTGTTCCATGGGCAGCTCCAGGAGAAAGAAAGGCATGCTTGAATTACTGTGTGGTGGACGAGGAAGGAAAGCAACACCAGACACACGAAGTGTCTCTCCAGGTAACTCTGGTTTTCCCAGATCTCCAAATTTCCCCAGGCCTCACTCTTTGATCTAAATTATAAGTAAAGAAACATACAGCTAGCAAACCATTAAGAACCAAGAACCTGACACTTTCCCTGGCGGTTGGAATAATACAGGTCATATAAAAAAAAAATAACAAGCTGGAGAAAGGAACCACCAGAGCTCTTTCAGTTTGTTCAAGCCGATTTGATCCAAGTCCAGGAAAACCAGTAGCTCCTCGTAGGGACCAAGTCTGACTACTTGGTAGTGCCTCCCGAGGACTGTGGTAGACTGAATAATGGCTCTGCAGGACGTCCACCTTCTAATCCTCAGACCCTATGAACGTTACCTTCTATGGCAAAAGGGACTTTGTAAATGTGAGTACGTTAGGGATATTGAGATGGGGAAATTATCCTGGATTATCAGGGTGGGTCCCATGTAATCACAGGGGTCCTTACAAGAAGGAACAGGAAATCAGAGAGGAGAAGGCCACTGATAGGGTGACAGAAGCAGCAATTGCACTGACATGCTTTGAAGATGGAGGAGAGTGCCACAAACCAAGGGATACAGGCAGCCGCTAGAAGCTGAAAGAGGCAAGGGAATGGATTCTCCTCTTAGAGCCTCCAGAAGGAACCAGCCCTGCCCGCACCTCTACTTCAGCCTAGTGAAACTTATTTTGGACTTCTGACCTCCAGAACTGTAAAATAAATTTGTGTTGTCTTAAGCCACTGAGTTTGTGAGAATTTGTTCCCAGCAGCAATGGGAAATTAATACAAGGATTCTGTCTGAAGAAGGATTAGGAGAACAATTGATACCAGAGTGACACCAGTTGTGGGTAAGAGGGAGCAGTGAGAATCAGCAGCCACCCAGCTACCAACTCTGGTTTTCCCTTTTAGGTAGATGTGAGAATTTCCTTGCCATTGGAAGAGTAGATGAGAGTGGCAGTGTTTCTTAAATGTGTATGATCTTTAGATGTGACATTAAAACAACTTATTTAATTAGTCAAAAATTGGGCTGACGTCACTAGACAAAACTACTTATATACCACAATTTTCATCAGTGCTAGGGTTCTCAAATGAACATTAATGGCTTCATTTTTGGTTCTAGAAAACTTCTGATGGTCGATCTGGACCCCCACCACTAGGCTACATCCCTCTCTGAACCAAAAGTAAAAAGTTCAGTTGAGAGGGAAAAAATAATTGCGATCTTCTTTTTCTTTAGATGTATTTGCTTTCATCCCCAAGTAGAATGGAAAAAAAATAAAATGGAAAAGAGAAAGATAAATGTCAGGTTGCTGATAAAAGAAATTCAATCAAAGAAGAGGTTATTTATTTCGTAACCCTTGAGATTGATCACACAGACAGAGAATGATGCTTTAATAAGATCCCACTCAGAACAATCGCTAGGCATCTCTTGTGCTTGTTTATTTCTTTGCAGTGTGTGAAACATTCCACTGATTGAGAGCTATCCATTGAATTATCAGTGCTTCAAGATGCATACTGACAGAAAACCTATGATGATGCTTCCACCCACATAACTTCTTTTTAATTGACTCTTGAAGTACTAATGACTTAAACTCCTTGCTTTTAAATTTAGACCAACCAGTATTCACATACTTTGGAGAAAAGTTAGGGAACTTTGAGTTTCTAATCTTTGGTTTTCTTTTTTATAGGGTGAAGATAATAGATTCTAGGAACATAATGAGCATGTAAGGCAGCATAAGTTGTGCTATGCACAATTATAGGAGTATCCGTGATATGAATGGCAACTCTTGAAATTTGTGCAGTGAACAACTTGCACAACACTATGCAGCAATACTAGGTGTGAGAAGTGAGTGAGAAAATTGGTCAATTTAACAGTGCCTAGAACAGGGAGCCCAGAAAAAGTTTGTTGTTATGTATGCTTTCAGTAGAAAAGTTACACAGAAAAATAGTAAAATCTTCACACTTAGGAAGAACTAGAGAAGGTTGTCTGTTTTATTAAAGACAAAAGTAAAATCTGGGTAACTGACCTCTTCTTTGCCTATAATTTAAAAACAAACTTTGCTAAAGAAATCCTTCGTTCTAATTCTACTTCTGCTTCTGCCTAGGTGTTTAGCGTTTTTCATCCTTAGGGTACTCCATGAAATCCTTCTCTAAATGATATTATCTGTCTAGGATTTGATACAACACTAACTGGTAGAGGGTGAACTAGAGAATTTGAGGGCTGAGGAACAGAGAAAAGATTTATGTCTCAGATTTTTTTGTTAGAAAACTAGTTTTTGGATTGTAGAAGGGAATCCCTACTTCCTACCCACACCCTCTATGCACACAAAAAATAACAACAGCAGGAACAATAATAATGCCAATAATAACTTAACTAAAAGTATTCTCCCCAGGCTGAGCCCCAAAAAGATTTCTAAAATAAGCCCTATCCTTGTTTCATGAACAAATACAACAATGAACATGAAAGACTATTATCACTATGCACAAAGTAAAACTTATGTAATTTTTATTTTTAATAATAGACCATCTACATTGTGACAGTTTCAAAACAAAAAATAGACTTGGTCTTCTGCCCAGGCAGAGTATATGTCTTATAATTTCAGCTGTATTAGTAAAGAGCCTTGGTATTTTCCCAGTTTTTCCCGCCTACTTGGTGATATCCAAAATTCCCTTCAAAGGGAACACAGACTTTTGTTGCTAAAATGAAAAAAGAAAATATAGGATTTTAGCACCCCTGGGAGTATGTGCAGAGAAACCACTATGGGTTCATAAAATCCTGTTTTCTTTAATTCCTATGCCCAAATAGAATATATTTCCCAGCTTCTTTTGCAGTTACATGAATCTGTGTGTCTGGATTCTGGAATACGGGTTGGAGTGATGTGTTCCAATTCTTATCCTGATCCCTAAAATCTCCAACGAGATCATCATTCATTTCCTGTGTCAGCTACCTGGAAGCAATGAATCTAGCAGAGGGTTGGAAAGCTTTAGGGGATAGGTTATCTGGTAGCTAGAAGGAGCCTGAGTTCTTAAATGGCTTGTGGTATATAGCCTACCAGCCCACAATCCACCTTGACGATGATGTGAGAGAGAAATAAATTTAATTGGGTTAAGCCACTAGGATATTTTGATGATGTTGTTTTAGCAGTTAGGCTACTCTGAATAATATGGAACAAGAGGAGCAAAAATGAAAAAAAATGTGTATACAATGCTCAGACAATATTTTCTCTCGTCCGTGGGGTGACACCTTTTATAGACTGGAATCCCAAAGGTTCCTCAGGATACTAATTATTCAGGATGATTGTTAGCTGATTATTTACTTGCTGATTATTCAAGGACTTCTATAGGGTCCTCAAAACTTGAGAATGACACTTTACAAGAGAACGTAACATCCAGAGGGAAAGAGTAGCCTAATTAAAGTTTCATGTTTGAATATTAGAGGAACAGTGTGTCCTTGCTTAGGTCTAGCATACCTCTTTTTATTTCATCCCTTTGGGTGCTTCCATGATAATTACATTTTTCTTTTGTATCTAATGTCAGAATAACAGATAAGAGAATTCTGATGATACTCTTATAGAGCTAAATCATTTATCTTGGGAAGTTTATACTACCAAAAAGATCTGTCACCAGTTGTAAATCAACTCCTTATAAGGAGTTAAAGAACAACCTTGAACAACAATGACTACACACACACAGTTTATAGGTGTATATATTTTGTGTATAGTTTTTCTTATAAAAAATGCACAAGGTTATATAGAGTTATATTGTCAGCAGGTGTAAGAAGAAACTCAATTGAATCAAGTCAGTTCATTTTGTCTGGCAATTACTGTAATTTTTAAATAAAAAAGTCAAAATGTAAATTTTCATAAAATACCATCATTCGTAAAGGGATAAGGGAAAGAAAAATTTAACATTTGCTGAGCACCTAACATGTGCCAAATAATATGTAAAATATGTGATTATGTATCCTTACCATGTGGCAAGTATCACAATCATTATTTTAATTAAGAGAAAATAAGATCAGACCAGCTGTCACTTACCCACGGCTACATGGCTAATAGGTGACAGTGCTGGGATGCAGATAAGGTGGATTCCCCAAGGCCATAGTCATTTCACTCTACTTTATAACAGCATTGCATTTGAGTGTTAGAATTAAATAAAATAACCATGTCAAATACTAAGATTCTCAGATAAAGGTTCTATTTGTTGTGTTATAAATTAACATCAAAGTGCAATCTCCCATCTGTCGTGGCCTATGTAATGGCTGAGTTTGAGGTTTTTGTTTAGAATCCAGGGAGATGGAGAGGAAGGAAGGGTACCAGGATGAGTAACAGAGGAAAGTAATAACATCTTAAGAAAGAAATCCCGGACTTCAGGCTCCTGGTGCCATTTCAGCCGTTTGCCATGACTCTCAAAGTCTGTGTCATGTAGCAGATTTTTATTTTGTTGGGATTGGGGCACAGATTTAGTCTGTGTTCTTTAAAGCTGCTGTGCGTGAGCGAGTCACTGTTGGTAGACCTCCTAACCACCCAGCGCCAAAATCTAACCTTCACCTTTGCTCTCTATTACATTCATTGTAGCTCGTGTCAATGTCAAAGGAGACCTTTCTAATATTTTCTTCTTTCCTCTTTTTTATTTTTTTTGTTTCTTTATTGAGGTATAATTGACATATAACATTATATTAGTTTCAAGTGTACAACATAATGATTCGATATTTGTATGTATTGTGAAATGATCACCACAATAGGTCTAGTTCACAATTAAAATTAATATTTTAATTTTATCTGAGTTTGTTGTATTGGAAGCCGTATAGGATAGTCGTTAAAAGCAGATTGTATAGCCAGGTTGCCTGAATTCAAATACCATCTCCAATACTTGCTGGCTGTGTAACTTGATAGAAGATGTATTTAACATCTCTGTTCCTTACTTTCCTCATCTGTGAGATAAGGATAATAATAATTCTAAACTTACAGGGTTATTATAATGTTAAATTAGTTTGTGTATGGAATAGTGTCTAGCATGTAAAAAATGTGTTAAATACTATTATGGAACAAAATATATACTATCATTGTTTTCATCTATTAAGTGAACCACAATGTCATGGACATTGGTATATAAATACCAAAGGACAGGATGAATGGGAAAGTTTTTAGTCTTGAAAAGGGGAACAATACTGTGTTATCGAAGATTTAGGGGCTACAAAGTGCAAAATGTATAATTAAGCCTTCTGTTTTGCTTTTAATTAGTAGCAGAAAATACCAAATCATTTCATGGATCTTCTCTGTCCCTAAAAAGAGAAAATAAGTCCATGAAACTATTTGATATTTTCTATTCAGATCCCTAGTTAGTTGAGCTGTTACTGATGAGCTGTATCATCTTCTTACTTCTTGTACTGATCAACAGAGAAGGAAGGGAGGAGTGGATGCCCGAAATGGGGTGAGAACTGGGAGAGGAATGAGAGGCAAGGTTGGGGCAGCATCAAAAAATGACTGACAGGTTTATGTTGCACCAATATATTCAGTTTTAAAAGTATCCCTTTCACTTGCCTTAATAACATTTTCCATATGGCATCAACATTGCTGGGGTATTACAGCCTTTCCCATTATAGGCTCTAACATATAATTTAATGATTAATTAACAGACTCTGCTCCAGAGCTTAATCTGCCCTCCTTTTGGGGAGATAGATAAGATTATTATTGTAAGCACTATTTGTTAAAGATTTCCGACCCCTGGTTTCTTTAAAATATTTCCAAAGTGTACACCTTCCTCTTCTGGGTATCTTGCTCTGTCAGATCCAAACTCAATGATTTAAGACACAATTTGCTGACAGGAGATCCTGAGAACCCATTATGAAAACGAAGGCAGCAAACAACCTTTGAATGTATTTCCCAATTTAAAAAGCCTTCATTACATAGCACATTTCAGGCCGAGAATGTTAAAAATTTATCAGAGTTTCAGTAATTGCAGCTTCCCCTGGAAGCTTGGCATGATGTGGAATCATTTGTAAAATGTGTATTTTGTTTGGCACTCAGTAGGAAGCTTGCCAGGCAATACATTTAATTAGGAATATGAGGAAGAGAATAATTGTGGTCTGTCATAATGTATTATCGTTCCTTTTAAATCCTACATGTGCTTAAGATAGTGGTCTTAACAAGGTGTGCATTTATAGCTAGAGGCAATCTCCCTTTTGTCGGCCCAGGGTTTTTATATGGGGAAATATATTATTTGAGGGGAAGGGTACATTAGCTGCATTCCTTGGGTATAACTCTTTGTCTATTGTTTAAGTTAAGAGAGTGTTAGCTGCTCTCCTTAGGTACAACCTTTGCCCATTGTTTAAGACCTTGAAAATTGATGCATTGCCTATCAGGAGCTTAGACGGTTTTATTTACGTTTAACTTTCTCTGGAGATGCATAGAAATAATGAAATGCAATGCCTTTCTTCAACATAACCATGTACATAACATCTAGTCCTGCCTGATACATAAAATAAATTTGATAAGAGCAACTCAAATATTATAATGATTAATGTTGGTTTTTTAAAAAATTGCAAAGCAACCTGTGGCAGCAGATTCACAGAGGAGAAGTGCGATGATAACCATTTTCTGAGGCCAGGTTTTCATTATGTTAGATGTGCTCTTCCATTTTTATGGGAAAACCTGATTATAATGAATTTGAGAGGCACCATGGAAAAAGCGCAATGAAGGGCTTTTTTGGCACGAGGCGCAAGCATTTTGGTGTTGAGGTTTTCAGGTATAGAACACTCTGCTCATGTAGTTTTGCATGAATCCCCTGTCTTCTATTACTGCATAGTGATATTCTCCTTAGTGAACAGAGATTTTCTTCTGATAACAAATCTTATCAGATTTAACATTAGGGCATCTACCCTCAAGATCAGTCCAAGGTGTAAATAAGACATGGACAAAGGTTGTTTTAATTGCCCTTCTCTTCTAACTCCATTGTATTTTGGCCTCTCAAAATCTTCCTTTTCTCACTCTGACCAGCTTATTCCTCCTTCCCACCTCCCTCACTCTCCTTGCTCCTCTCAAAGCATCAAAACAATGGCTTTAGTGAGTGATTCTTTCAGGGTCCCATTCTCTTCTAGGGACAAGGAACAGAGACCAAATAATTAGGACTGCCATTGTGTTGACACTCAAGAGAGGGTTAGGAATTGGACATAAGGAAATAAAGAGAGGAATGGTTTTAGGTGTATGGAATAGTTACATTCATTCAAGCAATCATTCATTTATTTTCGAGGAAAGAGAAGATAGAAAAACATCTCCTTATGTTATCCCACTCCAAAAATGTAAGACGTGTACTTCCTTCTTCTTATCTACCTTGCAAAATCCCTAAATGAACCGAACTTTTATTCCATGGCATTAGGAACCAAAATTATTTTAAAGTAACAACCACAGCAATCGCTACTTGTATTGCCGAATGCTTACTTTGGTTAAAGCAATGTTCTGAGCACTTTGTGGGAATTAACTCAGGTCATGCTTAGAATGACTCCACACGGTGGGTGCTCCTATTACTACCAAGGAAACAGGGCACAGAGGGAGTATTTATCTTGCTTGACTAGCAGAAATAGTAGGAAGGGACTGTTTTGGGGAAACAGTCCAAGGTAGTCTGACTCCAGATTCATACTCAACTACTGTGATATTACTATGAATTAATTGTGGACAGGAGATAATGTGATAAAAACAAAATGCAACTAACTGAAAGACTGTAAAAAGAACTAAAGAGAAAAAGATTAAAAGTAACCCTGCTGACCAAAATGCACTGTTGAACATATGTAATATCCAAAATCTCATGTTTTTTCCTAGAATCAGAAAAATACCTTTGCCTTGAGGTATCTACATCCACCAAGAGTATCTCTAGGCTGAGGTTTACTATAAAAAACACCAGGGAACCAAGATCTGATGGAGTCCATTTCCTTGGCAGTAGTTCCCGAATCTTAACACAATAGGCCTTCTTTTATTTTTCATTTAATTCTGGTGTCTAATTGGGGCCTATCCAAAATTGAAGTATATAAAGCCAATGGCCAGTACTTTGGAGTGCAAATCTTTTGTGTGTGTGTGTTTATGTGTATCTTAGCATGAACCACTGCAACTAATATGTATTCTTTTACTTTAAGGGGCAAAGGACCACTGAAGCATACAACTGAAGTGATCTATGCAGCTAAAATGATATCAGAATCAGGATCAAGGATGGACGTCCTGGCTCGGCAGATTGCCAACCAGGTGAGTTCTCTACAGATAGACCTGGTGAAAAGTCCATGCTAATCGCTCTCTGCCGTGTGACGTTGATTAGAACAAAGTTGGATTTTTAGTCTATTGGATCAATTTTTCCTAAATTATTATTAAATTATTTTTTAATTTTATTGCATAATTAATACACAAGTAGTGAACAATTCATTCTAAGGACACAATTATTTCTTAGGGCTTTATTATCATTATTATTATTATTATTTAGGGTTTGATTATTTCTTAGTTTGAGCTTCAAATATATTCAGATTATTTTAAATATCAGCTTTTTGAGTTTCAAATGTACTCAAATTATTTTCACTGGCTATAATATCCAATGTTAGTATTTTTTCCTTAATATCTTAGATTTTTTATTTTTTGCTTTTCAAACATCAATGCCTTTCAGAATTCTATTATGTTAGGTTTTCTGTGTCAACAATGTAGTCTGGCATTCTATGTAAAATTACAAGACAAACGGTAATTAGTAGAATACTAAAGTGAAGATATAAAATTTGGAAAGTGTGTAATCCTTATAGAGACTGAAGCTAAAAGTTTCTGAACACTTGGTTTCCTTTCTTTAGATTTCTCAAATCTCTGTTCCAATTTTCTAAGCCACAACTACATTATTGGAGTTACCTTTTGTCTACCTTTAATTGAAAAATCTGTCAGTTTCTTTAGTTAATAAATTCTATTAATATTTTAGACCAAAATATAGTATTCCTTTGCAGGTTTTACATTATTCAACTTCATAATATGTATTTATCTCCCTTTGGGATAAAAGCACTTTTCTTTTTGACTTTGCAACTATTCCATATTATTTCTTGGTTGTATACTTTCAGGGAAACTTTACTGAGGGAAACTTTATTGAGCTGTTTCTTATTATTTACTCTTTTTATCCTCTGTTTTTTGAAACATGAACTTTCTCTTAGTAGATATGTGGATATAAGGGAAGAGAAACAATAAGGAATAATAATAACAGAAACAAATATTTCAAAACATTCCTTGAATATATATATATTTTCAGTATTTTGCTGCTTTAAGCATTATAAACATTTTATTGATATTTTTAGTATTTAGTATTTACAGTTAAAAACAAACTCTATCCTAATATAATTCAAATCTAATATGAATAAATGATTGAAGCCCAAATCCGCCTATGGTTTTCTGTATTTTAGAATTTTATTTCATTCACTTTTATGAGAGAGTAAATAATAGTAGAATAAGTGAAACCGTAATGCATCCGACAGATTTGCATGTACTGATAACTTTTTAAATTCCTACCAGTGTGCTTCAGTTTATTTTGGAATGTACAATTTTCAAAGTTCAAATAATTGTGTCACTGAAGTTTTTTTCTTATCTTGATCTTCGTCTTTAATTGTATTAGATCACTTTGCAGTAGGTACTTTTATAACATAGCTTTATTAAATTATGCCATTTTTTTAGCATTATTTAAAATGCATGAGAGAAAACAAAAGTATCGTCTCCCGTCGATATAGTTTTTACATTTTAAGAGAAGTGTAAAGAAACAGTCACTGACTGATAAAGAATTATGGATGACTCTGTTCAGCCATTTCCACTTCGTACAGTAGAGTAGTTTCAAATAAATTACTTTTGTTCTGAACAAATAGGGTTGTGAAGAATCAAAATTGAGAATAAAGGAACTGCCTCTTACAGCGATCATCTGGGCAGATTATCTATGACTGTGCTTCTGATATTGTTTGATAGATTAACATAAAAAAATTTAGAAAATAATATCTGAAATTGTGGAATACATATGAATAATATAAGCAAGGCGATTTTCACAGTGTTCACGTATGTTATGAAAAAAAGTCTGCCAGAACGTTGGTTGTTTTCTATTTTTGAACAATCTATTAGTTCAAAAAATTTTTCCAAATTTTTATGATTCTTTCTAGTATGTTTTTTACTAGAGTGTCAGAAGGTCAAACATCAGTCAATTTTCAATTCTACCCAATATGGACTTGTGATATATGTATGTATGGTGTTAGACCAATTTAGTTTCATTCTATAACGTTTCAGAGTCAAAGTTCATATGTAGAGAGAATAAGATAAAATCAGATTAATTCAGGCTTCTATTTCTGCCTGCCTGGACTTTCTTCTCTTTTTTTTTTTTTTGAATCCTTCCCTGCCTTGCTTCCTTGAATAGATGTTTGTTGTGTGTAACCACATACAATTCACTACTCTGGCATTGCCATTAGATAGCTAGGAAGAGATGAACTATAAAACCTGTTTAAACAACCAGAACTCTAATGTAAGCTTACTTGTCCCAATTACTCAACATGGCTTGGGCTTTAGAAGTGTCTTAAGATGGTGTGGTAGATTATATATACCAAGATCATACTGTTTAAGTCCTGTAGAACTCTGGTACAAATCTTGTCTCCATTAGACAGTATACTCCTAAAGGACAAGATATGTTAGCTATCACAGTTCGTAAACATGTTCCTCATAAATAAAGGGAATGGCAAATTAGAGAAGTACTCTTCTTACAAATCCAAGATTCCAGATTCTTAGCACACATCTGTTTCTGTGACTTTATTCTACACTGTAATTCATCATATTAGCAGATAGTCTAAATTAGAGGAACTGGATAACACCTCACAAGGTAGGAATAATACACAAAAAGATATCAGTTGGTTATAGAAGCAGGATACCCCACATAGAAAGAAACGAATAGGAGCCAAAATGAAATTAATATCTGCTAACATGTTTTGCAGGAGGAAAGGACAAAATTAGACTTTCTGACCCCTGGGTGGTGTGTCTGAAGCCTAATACTCCTTCACTGTAATTTTGCCAAAGCAAAGATATCCCCATTGTTGGCTGAGTACTCCCGCCTAATCACAACCGAACACAATTAAAATTAATTTTCACTGTTAAATACATTGAAAGCCAATGCTAATTCAAGAAAAGATGACATTTAAAAAGGAAGATAAAGAATTACAAGCCAAATCATACACAATGCACTCAACTATGAACAAAACAACCTACAAGTGTAATTTATATTGATATTTCAACAAAATGTTATTGGTGACTAGCCTCATTTTAATTGTTTCCCTGCTGATGTTATGAAAGTCGAGAATTTTTTGTAATTGAACTATACTAAAAAGAAACTTCTGAAGTGTTCATGATATCATTCTAACATGTCTCTTAAGGATATAAATCCTAGATGCATCTTGTGCTGATATGTGTATTTTGATACTATTATCTGTCTGAAATTTATTTTGAGCAGAGATATAAATACTTATATTTGTTCTCCAGATTAATAAATCCCTACTTTATAAAAATAAATGCATTGGATGTTCTCAGGAATTAAATAGGAATGGGTAGAAACTAAATATTTGGTGTGTTTGTATCCTTGAAATAATAGTGTCCTGTTTAAAGGCATGCTGTTTTACTATTTTTTTCCCTTTTTTGGATCTTTTTCATATAATGTCTTAAATGCATTGAGAGTGATTATATATTCAGTTTTATTTCATGTGTACAAAACTATGGCCATAGGAACCAAAAATAAGGTGTTTGAGGGTTCATGGGGAAGGAGTTATTTGGTATAGGAGGGGAAAAGGAAAAATGAGGAAAGTTTCTCCTTACAGGTGGCTATCTTTAACCAAAAATTCCAAATAATTGAAATTTGTCTGAGTTTCCACCATCCTTTCTGCATTCTTATTCTATATACAGGGTAAACATTTTTGTAAGTTTGTTTCAACCCAAGTAACTCTTCAGTTGACAAATTTCAGGTTTCAGGAAGGGAGATGATATTTTTTGAATTGTAATCTAATATATAGGGAAGTCAATCCTGAGAATTTCCAGTGGAAGTCAACATAAAGCTGAAAAGTAGGTTGGGCCAGAAATTTACACCTATTAAAGGAAAGGAGTTTTCATGAAGATGGAAAACATCCTTGTCTTTCATTTGTATTAGTGTTCAAAGTATACGTCACCGATAGCATTTTCTTATTGGCCGTATGTCCAAACCAAGATGAAACTAAAAATGAATTTGAAACAATTCTTAAACTTAAGAGAATTTTTGTCTAAATAGGGAGATATGACAAAATTTGAACAGCATATATAATTTCTCGTAAAACAACATTTATACATTGAAAAATGCCAAACCAGTTTCCTAAATATAACTCTCACAAGTCAGCGTGGCCAGTCTAGACCATTTGAGTCAATGTTGTCCTCCATTGCTGATATCATAAAAGAATTCCATTGTACTTTTTAAGCATACTTCCCTAGATACCTTTCTTTCTGTGTTTTAGAGACCTCAGTTTTGTAAAGAACAGCTATGAAAAGCATAGCAAAGAAGAAAAACTTTCAAAGGATGCTGAGATTTCCACGTATGATCATCTCAAATCAATAACTGACCAAATTTAACAGATAGGAGAGAGGGAGAAAGCACTCTTTATTGAGATAGTTAATAGAACAGGAAAAATTGTTTTATAGTAGGCAAAATGGAGTATGAAATACTTGAGGGTTATATGTGTTGTGTGTGAAATATTGATAAGATGATGAGATGGGCTGGGCAAATGCAATAGGTATGTGGATCTTCTGAAGACAGGGCTGGATGATAGAGATTTAGTAGTTTTTATTTTGTAAGTGATAGATGAAGCCAGAGCAGCATATACTATTATCCAAGGAGAGGGCAAGAATGAAAAGATAACCAAGAACAAAAGCTGAGAACACCAGTAGGGGCAGCATTGAAAATGTTTTAGAAGGAATGTTAATGAGCAAGGAAAGAGAGAGATGGAATTACAGGGTTGAGGGAGGGTTTTTGTTTCGAGGGAATTTATGTTGATAGCTTCAAGGATAGAAAAAGGAGACATTAAAAGTGCAGAAAAAGAGTGGAGTATTGGTGATCTGTGACCCTGAGGAAGGTGAAATGAGACAGCCTCTGGGCTGGAGTACAGGTGGAAAAATGAGCTCTGAGGGAAGAGAAAGGTCACAGACACAGACTGCCTTTGCTATCACTGACTGCTTGAAATTTCTATTCTAGAAATTCACAGTGACACCTAATACTTTTCATTAACAGACTTTGCCAGCTTAGCAGAATTTAAACTGTTGTCTGTAATTGCAAAAGTCATTTTAAATGTGTCTTAAATAAAGTTTATATTCCAATATGGGCAAAAAATAGCTTAAGCTTATGGAAGAAATGTACTTAAAAGTATTCACTTTGTGAATGCACCCTTAAAATTCAAACTGAAAGGTAATAAATGTTTTTCGCTTCTCCTCTCATTAATAACTCATGTGTCCTGTATTGGTACCAAGCATCTCACTGGGAGAATGAAAGCTGGGCTAACCTGAGAAGACCAGTTAGGCTGACATGCCATCTGCTTGCTTGTAGTGAGTGTCCCAGTGGTTATAAAACTTAAATTAAAAAAAAAATTGTATGCATTAAGAAGCTAACCAGATGTCCTGGTCAACATCTCCGCTCTTAATAAACTGGCAAATAATAACCAAAATGTGTTAGGATAGCCTACCACTTGATTTGCCTTAAAGTCCCTAGGAGTGTTCCTTTAAAAGTTATATTTATGCAAATTTTATTCACAAAAAAGTCAAAGGTTTAAATATTCTACAAATCCAGGGCCCAAGCTTTTTCTATCACCTTCATGTAAAAATATAAAAGGTGGGGAAAACATTATTTGATTTTAATAAAGGAGGTTTGGTAAGTAGGAGAAGGGCATTCTTATTTATTTTATTTTATTTTATTTTATTTTTTGTGAGGAAGATCAGCCCTGAGCTAACATCAATGCTAATCCTCTTCTTTTTGCTGAGGAAGACCCGCTCTGAGCTAACATCTATTGCCAATCCTCCTCCTTTTTTTTCCCCAAAACCCCAGTAGATAGTTGTATGTCATAGTTGCACATCCTTCTAGTAGCTTTATGTGGGACACGGCCTCAGCATGACCGGAGAAGCGGCTCGTCGGTGCGCACCCGGGATCCGAACCCCAGGTCGCCAGTAGCGGAGCGCGCGCACTTAACCGCTAAGCCACTGGGCCGGCCGGAGAAGGGCATTCTTAAAGCGGGAATGATTCATTTTCCTGAGTCTGCTTCTAGGCAGCCAAAATCAACTCAGAAAGGCTTTCCAAATGTCAATGGGAAAGAAGACATTAATAAATTTTATTGTATAGAATTTATCAATTAGTATGTTTTTCTACTTCAGTTATAAAACCGACTGCCATCTTTAGATGTAACCAAGATTCCCATCAATTCTGCGAATGAAGGGTAGGTCTGGGTCAAGCAACTTTTAATTTCAAAAGTTCAACTTCAAATTTTCCACTCATTTGACTCCTTCTTTCATTAACAGAATTCTAGACTCTTCTAGTATGGCCTTGAAAGCATCACTTGAGAGACTGTATATTTTGCTTAAACTTGGATGATTGCAACATTGGTTATTGGTTAAGAATCTAATTATTAACTTCAATTTTATCAGAAGTTGTATAGTGATGTTAGCATTTAAAGAAAAAAATCCACACTAATGCTTTTTATAATTTACAAATAAGAGAGTCAATTTAAGAAACAATTTACAAATCAGAGTGGCAATTTGCTGTTTACAATATAAGATAAAACTGGCAGGAAGACTGATATTTTTCCTAGACCGTAAAGGTAGGGAAGTGGAGCTAGATCACGTGAGTTTGAATATGAACTCTACTGCTTATTATTTGGGCAAGTCAATTAACTTCTCTGTGCCTCAGTTTCCTCCTTTGCTGAATGGGGATAATGATAAAACGTACCTCATGGAGTTGTGTGATTATTAAAAAAGTTAATATAAGTAAAGCACCTAGAATAGTATATGACAGATAGAACACTATATGCGTCAGGGATTATCACTGAGTCCATCCAGAGGAACAAGGACTAGATAAGACCATTACTCTGTGAGGACAGACAAAGAAAACGGTGTTTTGAATGAATGTCATGTAGAAGAGATCATTGTACAGTGAATGAAACAGAGGAAACTAAATTCAAATCTTTAGACAAATCATATACTCTATCCAAAGCTTAGTTTGCAAATGTGCAAGATGACAATAATTAGATCTAACTAAAATGATACTGTGAGTACTAACTTAGAATTGTGCACGTAAGGGACATGGCACAGTGCCTGGCACATAGGAAGTACTTAATAAAGTTCACCTTCCTGTCATGGGAAAACAATGAAATGACTCGCCTTTCATCATTATACGTAATTCTAGATAACTGATTTTGAAATTAGTTAGTTATGAAAAAATTGGTCTTTTACAAAATCTAAGCACTCTTCACTTCAAAACAGCACTGGAGGCATAGTGTCCCTATGAATTCTTTTTCCTTGAAACTGTGCAGCCCACAGTATTCTGTGATAGAAAAAAATTGCACTCCAAATTCTCTTAAGTTTAGTGATTTAAAATAAAATAGATTTGAAAGCAAATAGATATGGGTTCAAATACTGGCTCTAACACAAGCTCTTCAATCCTGGGAAAAGTACCATGCTTTCTAGATTTCTGATTTCGCATCTATAAATTGGGGAAATCCCTTGCTCTTCCTTCTTACTCTCCTCTTCCTCTTCCTCCCCTTTTCCCCCTTTTCTCTCAGTCTTTCTTCTTCTCCTTCTCCTTTTCCTCCTTCTTCTCCTCCTTATTAATTAGTTACAATTTAATCTTCCTGATGAGATTTGGGGGCTTCCCCTTACTTCCTTGTTTAAAATTTAGGAAACACCCTTAATGTCAAGGTCTCTCTATCATCTTGTCTGATTGTCTCTCTGGCTGGTTATCTTGTATCTATATACCCATTCATACGTCCATGCCTGTTTAGCAGATTGATAGTATTTCTGCAGAAGAATTTATTTCTTTGCTACCTTTGTTGATTAACTTTGACTCAGGGGTCACATGTTCTCATCTTGTCCACGCATTCTGTAGCTATGTAGATGAGTCTATTTAGCAAATATAAAAAAGAACAAGATTGTCAGGAATTTTCCAACAACACTCTAGCTTATTAACTGGTAGATAAAAACGGAAACGCAAGAAATGCTTTCTGATCTTTCATCCTACTTTTTTTGTTTTTTTCTTTCTTTCTTTTTTTTTTTTCCCCAACGCAATGAAGCTGAAGTAAGCCAGCGCACTGAAATGTGTTTCGGAAGGACCTGCAGTTTTCTTTTATTTTTTATTTTTTTTATTTTTTTCCCCCCAAAGCCCCAGTAGCTAGTTGTATGTCATAGATGCACATCCTTCTAGTTGCTGTACATGGGATGCGACCTCAGCATGGCCAGAGAAGCGGTACGTCAGTGCGCGCCCGGGATCCGAACCCAGGCCGCCAGCAGCGGAGCGCGCGCACTTAACCACCAAGCCACGGGGCTGGCCCTCATCCTACTTTTTAATTTGCATTTTAGGCCATTAGAATTAAAGTTTTGTTGACAATAACATTTTTATAATTATAGAAGTAATATATATTTTATGATATGCAAAAGGATAAGAAAATGAAAATTATTGATTGTATCGTGTTTATTTATTTTCATATATTTATTTCCCAGTGTGTTTTAAACACCAGCACAACATATTTTTTACACAATTTTATTGAGATAGTATATGAAATTTTTAATACTGAGATTTTTCACCTTCCAAAAACATTTTCCTATACCCTTTGAAAATATTATTTTCTTGAGACTATAATATCACCTTATACAAATATGCATTCTTATTTAATCTTGCCACTATTGTAGGACATTTAACTTATTTCCAAATTTTGCTACAATAAGTAATGCTGCAATGAATAGCTTTGCATATAAATTACTGTTCATATTTCCATGTCCTTATGAAAGTGTATTTAAAGTGGATAATAAAATGTGGGAGACTGTTTTTGGTAAAGAAATTTGATACACCTCTAAAACGTGTGTTGTTTGTTTCTTGGCTCCAGGTAGACCTACAGCTGTTATATAAGGTGGAAATGGTTTCTTTTGTTTGTAATAGCCAAGAAATGCTGAAAGTAAATGCTGAAAGTAATAGAACATAAGATGTGCTTTGTTGCAGATTTTTTTTATGTCCATATAAATAACAAAAGCAGACAAGGCAGAACTATGGATCCCAAGGAATATTCTAATAGCAACTCTAGGTGAAGGGAATAATTGTGTTTTAAATATTTCTTTCGATTTACCTAAAAATATAATCTGAAATCTTCTAACCTTATTATAAATTAAAGGCAATTACTTTATGTGCCTTTTCATGTATGGAAATTCCTTTGCTATTTCTTTTGTCTATGCTGAAGTAACTAAGATTGAAACACGAACAAACTCTTCTAACGGTAGAAGCATAGCAGAATCTACATGGGTTTGGTCTGAGCAATGAGGCTCAATGAAAATAAAGTTGCTGCTTTACAAGGTACCTGCAATGCCAATCTTGACTCACTCTGACCTGCTTATTGTTTATTTTGCTATTTTAATTTTTATCTTTTATGCTATTTAGTGTCCAGATCCATCATGCAAACAAGACTTGTTGGCCTACTTGGAACAGATTAAGTTCTACTCTCACCAACTGAAAATCTGCAGTCAAGTTAAAGCTGAGATCCAGAACCTGGGGGGAGAGCTCATCATGTCAGCTGTGAGTACTGCCCAGCACTTACGCTATCACACGTGGAAGATGCTTGAAACAAAGCAGCTACACTCCTCCTCACCCCACCAAATCACTTAGGTCCATGTAGGTTAGAACAAACTCAACTGGAGTGTATAAAATTGCATGCAATTAGATTAGCAAGAAATCTTGCCAGATTTCTTAAAGAAATATTAACTGGTACAACTTGTTTTTATTTACTTCAGAGATTTTAGAGTGAATCAGGTTTTGTAAACCACTTGGGTAAGAAATGGATGTTAATTTAGAGCATGGTTTTCAGACTTTAGAAAGTGTACAGATAAAACTCTGAACTGAGTCTTGTAATTTTTATAAAATAAATTCATGTGGAATTGCAAATTAGTGAAATAATTGCTTTACTATTATTAATTGATATTCATTTTCCCATTATTCCTTTCTATAACATAGAAATTCAAGTCTTCAAAACTTTTATTTCTATATGTAGTTGTAGAAGTGGAGTCTGATAGGTCATTATAGATTTAGAGGAAATTTCATAAATTCTCTGGTAAGCCTGTTTCAAACTGCTATAAAATGACCATGGTAGAAATAATGTCTAACTATCCTTCTCATCTTTTAATAACAGTAGATAATTTCTCTAGAGTGAATATGGTAATAAAATAATGTTTGATATCTATATTGGATTTGGTTATCAGTGACTTTGAGAAGGACATGGGCCAAGAGTATAAATTTAAGTTAAAGTGAAACATCATGAGCATTCTAGGAAGTTATATTCATGAGAGCAAATTTTTAAAAATGATAACAGCATACTCATAAATTTGTAACATCTGGGATTTCTGTAGCCTGACATTGTGCTTTCCCTCAATGAACTAACATTCTTAAAAAGAATGCAGCTGCAAACCACAAGCAAAGAATTACCATCAAGAGTAGAGGGCAGCCAACTAATCCTTATCGACTCGCTGTGTCTTAACTATGTTTTTTCTTACTTAATCTTCACAATAGCATGTCAGACAGATTACTTTTTGGCTTGTTTTGTTTTCTTTAACACTTGAAACAAATGAAATTCAGAAAGGTTAAATAGCTTTCCCAAGGTCATACTAGTAAATGTCAGAACTGGGGTTTACCTGGAAAGGCCTATGTCTTCTCTGTTCAGGTGGACAACCTTGAATCTATGATGAAACTGCAGAGCACAGATGAAAAGTGAATAATTTGGAAATTAGGTATACTAATTATTAGAGATAAAAAAGTGATTTAGTTTCCTTGATATTCAAATTTTACAAAAACAAAAACACAAATCAACACAACCTGTACAATATTGGTGCCCTGTCACTTTTCAAAGGAAATGTGTGTGTGAATACATGCGTGTATACATACAGACATGAATAGATACACACAGCGTTTATATATATACATACATATACATTTAAAAATAATATGTCTTTATTTTGGACTACTAGACATTCAGTTTTCATTTTCTCTTTTAACATTATACTACTTTAAATGTGTAAAAAGTAGGTTTATTTGGAGACCCAAGTTTGTTGTCTGTTTACTTTTCTCAATTTCACACATTCACTCTCATCCACAAGGTCTATTTCCATATGAATTTTATTTTCCGGTTATATGTTACTTCTTCATATTGTCTGAAACTAAGCTTTCAAAAAAATATATTGATAGAAGCTCAGCTTATATATAACTGTTAAAAATGTATTACTGTTAATTGTCCCTCCAAAATATAATTTCCTCCAGATGTATAAATTAAATTTGTATTCCTTCTTGTTCGGTATGATGATTCAAATTCATCAACTTTACATATTTTACAGATAGATTAGGCATAAGCCATGTAGAATCCATGATTTACAATTTGAAAGCTGAGTCATTATGTAAAATGAGGACTAGCATTGCAAATCCAAAACTATTTATCATCATTCACTCACAATTTCCCATTAGAAAAAATAAATTTGAAGAAAGGGAGCATGCCCCCTTTTACATGCCATACTGCCATCTGCGTACAGGTAGATCCTGGAGAGCTTTTAAAATACATATTATTTACGTATGCCAAAGCACATTTGCTCTAATCTCTCAGTGACCCTGAGTTCTCATCTTGTTTTTCTTTCTTCTTTAAATTGAAAAGAAGGTCTAATCTAAGTCATCATTTTTTTGAGGCCTTTAAAAAGTAATAAGCATGATTCTAAAGCAGGGAAACTCATTAAAAATTACAGAAATTTGGTATTCAAAACTATTGACTATTTGGGCCGGCCCCGTGGCTTAGCCGTTAGTGCGCACGCTCCGCTACCGGCAGCCCGGGTGCGGATCCCGGGCGCGCACTGATGCACCGCTTCTCCTGCCATGCTGAGGCCGCGTCCCACATACAGCAACTAGAAGGCTGTGCAACTATGACATACAACTATCTACTGGGGCTTTGGGGAAAAAAAGGAGGAGGATTGGCAATAAATGTTAGCTCAGAGCCGGTCTTCCTCAGCAAAAAAAAGAGGAGGATTGGCATAGATGTTAGCTCAGGGCTGATCTTCCTCACAAAAACAAAGAAACAAACAAAAAACTACTGACTATTCAAAGTTCACTAAGTAAAGTTTGCATTCCAAAATCAAGTTCATGAAATATTACTTTTAGCAGATATACTTGGTTAAAAGGAAGTAGGTATGAATGGAATGCATTTCTGGAGTGAATGGGCTGAGTGCTTTCTGGGTATGGGGTATTAGGGTCTAGGATAAAGAAGATGAATTCATACCATAAAGGAATTTGACAACCATTCTCATAATAGATCATTTGATTAAAATTCTTTTCCAATCGTTCTTACATTGATCTGAAAGCACTTATCCTGAAGTTACATGTTTCACTTATAAGGCAACTAAGGTGTAATTAGTCCAGTCCTCTACTATGAATCGAGCATCTTCTCTGTGCCATACATTGTAGAACATGTAGGGGATGCAAAAATGAATATATGATGCCTCCTTAAGATGCTCAAATGCATGCAAAATTAAGACACATAAAATGTACCTAACTATACAAAAATGACTACAAAACTATGTTATAAATTACATAATAGTGGTATGAACATAGTAAGATGTGAGGGAATAATTAATTCTACCGATGTGGCAAGTGGGCAAGAGGAAGCTCTGTAAGTGATTTGACTCTAATTTAGGCTTTAATTAATAAGTAAAAAATAAATGTATACTTATGGGGGAAGGAGAGGAAAAGGATTCAAGATAGATGCGACAACTGAAGTAAAAAGATAGAGGAAGGAAAAGATAAGGAATATTATGGAAATTGCAAACAGTCTGATGTGACAGGAAACAATTGTACTGGTAGTGTTGGTGTGTGTTTTGGGGGCTGTGGAATAGAAGAAAAGCTTCAAACAAAACCGAGGCTGTTTCAAAAAGATCATTTATACCATTTTAACTTTACCCTGTAGGCAATTGAGAGTAATTGAAAATTTTTCTGTTTGAGATGGGCATAAACAGATCTGTGTATTTGGAAGTTAACTCTTTTTGACAGGGTGGTGATAGATTGGAAAGATGAGGGACTGGAGGACACAGGCCTATTTTGGAATGATTTTTAAAAATAGTCCAAGTGAGTAACAATGAGAACCTGGGTTAAGGCAATATTGCTGAGAATGGAGAAGAGTGTATCCATGCAAGAAAAAATTCTGAGGTAGAAGTAATTAGAACCAACGGTCTATTGAATGTTAAGGATGAAGAAGAAGGAAGAATTAAGACTTACCCTCCAAGGTTTTGAGATTTAACAGCTTAATCAAGAGTGGCGTCATTAACCAAAAGCTATATATAGAAGGAAGAGCAGATTAGGAGGGGTAAGACAAGTCATTCAGATTTTGCTTGTTGTGTTTAAGTGACTAAGGAGCATCTGAAGAGGAAGGTCTAGGAGAAGTTGGGTATATGGTTCTGGAACTTAGGAGAGAGAGATGAAGGAGAAATAGATGGGACCATCCAGTGAAAGTATGTTGAATAAGACGAAAAATAGCTGAGACAGAGATCAAGAAAGAGTTTATTTCTACACACGAGTGATTCTAATGTTCCTGTATCAGATACAAAGACTTGGTTGTGGCAGTTTAAACAACTTGGGAGTTTACTGTCTCTATAAAAAGAGCCTGAGAAAGGGCAGCCCAGGACTGTTAGGGCAGCTTCACAAAGTCATCAAGGAATCAGGCACTTTTGTCTTTCTGCTTTATTATCATTTTGTTCTGACTTTCATTTATATCAAAGTCAAAATATGGCTTCTCCAACTCTAGCTATAGATTTTATATTCCAGACAGTAAGAATGAAGAGAAACAGAAGCAAACATTCCTTACATCTTTTAAAGTCCCTTCCAGATGCTTTCTTTTACGTATTATTGGACAGAACTTAATCATATGTCTATAGATAACTGCAAGAAATGCTGCAAAATGTAAAATTTGTTTGTTTGTTTGTGTTATAATCTGGGCACATTGCTTTCCCCAATTAAATCAGAATTTTGTTTCTATGAAAAGAGAGAATGGATATTGGGTGTCAACTAGCAATTTCTACCATATCCCTCTATGATTATCAAAATCATAACAGTCCTCACATATATTGTAGTTATCTGCTTTTTTTATACATATTCTCCTCTAGAGTAAGGTCCTTGAATATTTTTGAATGATGGAGGGTATAGTAGCCAATGACTACAAATAATGCAGAAGATTCAGGTTGACTGAGCCTTAAAGCGCATATTGGATTTTGCGCTTATAAGATACCTTTATATATTTTCCAAAGGAGTATCAGTAATGTGGTGAAGGCAAAAATTAGACCTTAGTGGGCTAAAAACTGAGTATACAGGACAGAGAAAAGATGGCAGCACTGACTAAATTTTCGGCAGTTTGTAGTTGAAACGAAGGAGAAAGAGAGAGAGACAGAGGGAGAGGGAGAGAGACATGAGGGGCAGATGCGATTGCTGGAAGCTTCTTTTCTTCCTTTTTTTGGTTAATATTTTTATTATCGTACTTTTTAAGGTGGCAATAATTAAGAAAATGTTTAGGTAAAGAGCAAGAAAAAGCCAGAAAAGAATGAATCTATGAAAAACTAAGACTAAGACTAACTGATAAAGTCTTAAGCAAGGGAGAGGGAATGGAATTAGGAACACAGGTAGAAAGACTAGCTTTGGAAAAAAAGAACTCTCCTGAGCCAGGGTAAAGAGGAATGAAGGTAAAAACACATTTAGATACAGATGAATGAGAAGTTGAATAACTTCTGATGGATCCCATATTTTGGTAAAATGGAAGGAGTAGTTTTCTGTGAAGATCAAGATGTGACAGCTCTATCCACAGTTTCATTTTAGCAAAAGAACAAACTAACGATGTTCAAATCTTCAATCACGATTCATTATTGCTTCGAAGAGAAAATAATCTAAGTTAACAGTAATGATTTGAGGTAGTGATCAGATATACTGTATGCTAGACATCGTTATACCAGAGCTGAGCTCCAGGACCTCGCCTGGATCATGGAACCTGACTCAGCTTCCGTTTATCCTTCAGTCACGTGAAAACGAAGCCAATGTGGCCTTATGATGGCTATCTTCTCTCAAAGAAAGGGGGAGTATATAAGATTTTAATTGAAAAAATGATAGCAAAACATGATAAAATGTAATTAAACATACTGTTGCAGATCATTTTCCATAGCCACTTTGACTTATTAATGTACTAGTTTAGGAATACAGTAAAAATATAATGCTAAGAAGATTAAAATGTACCTGGGTTATCCAAGGGCACGCCTGTAAATTCTCCATCAATTGTACCTCCAGTGTTCTTATGTACAGTGCCAAGTGAGGAAGCTGTTGTGTTTTGTGAAAGGAGTGTCACCATAAAGAAATAAATATTGTTATATTTTAGCCTGTATGTATAAAAAATAAAATTCAGGAGAAAAAAAATCAAATAATTAAAATGGTTTTAAATTCTTAAAATTACCCTTTCCCAAAGTGTGATGTTTTTAGGCCAGCAATTTTTTATACTACTTAAAACTTATGTAATTGCCATGTTTTGTGTATTTCCTTTAATGTGTTTAATTGTGCTCTCTTACCCTGAGGCAGGTGTGCCAAAGCCACAATTTTAAAAATTGGATAAGTAAATAAAACTAGTCAGTTAGGGGGGAAAGATCAGCAAGATTGAAAATTTGCCAAGCAATAGCAAGTCAGCTTTAGCAGAAATCAAGGGGCAGTGTGCATTCAATTAGGAATGATAGGGAACAGCAACAATACAGCTATTGACCAAAAGAGCCACGAGGGCCTACAGGACTCAGGCAATCAAGTACCCACAGAATGACTTAGTAGGTTAATGTACTTGCCACATTAAGACATTAAGGGAATTAGTTAATGAGCTTTCTGAATCTACTGCAGTTATTGGTAGTCATCAAGAAAATTGGGAAAACTAGAAGAAGATTTGGAAAATTAACTGAAGTATCTAGAGATTTAAAAAAGGACTGAGAGATGTATGAAATGGAATGAGGAGAGATGAAAGAAATGAAGAAGGGGAGGTGAATGGGGAGAAGGGCAAGGAGAAAAAGTAAAGAGAAGAGAGAAGACATGTTGCCAATAAATTGAACTCTCTAGAGTGTTTTTTTGTTTGTTTGATGGTAGGTAGGAGGCAAATGGACATAATTAGACCTTAGGAATTCAGAGAATATATTTTAAAAGAAAGAAAAGTGTGGAGTATTGTTTTCTTTTTTATCGCATTGTAGTAAAGTGGACTAAGAAATTCTCTTGGTATCTAAGTAAACTGATGTCATAATGGATTAGATTTTCTTGAGCATGCTGATTGTGCTATACATCCAGTTGTAATAGCACTTGAGGGAATCTTAGAGATAATCTATTCATGTTATAACTATTTAACTCAAATTAAGTTTACAAACAATGAAATAGTTTACAAACAATGAAGATGTCTAATGACAGAGCCGGGATTAGAATCTAACTCTCATGTTTTCACTTTATTGCTACTGAAAGTAAGCCCTATGGCCTCCCAGTGAGTTTAGTGGCAAAATGACAGGAGGTGATATTGGTACAGTCATCTGGGATGGTTGCTACATATATCAAAAGGTAAGGAATGGTTTTAATCGAAAGATGTGGGAGGGCCGGCCCCGTGGCTTAGTAGTTAAGTGTGTGTGCTCTGCTACTGGGGGCCCGGGTTCGGATCCCAGGCACGCACTGATGCGCCGCTTCTCCAGCCGTGCTGAGGCCGAGTCCCACATACAGCAACTAGAAGGATGTGCAACTATGACATACAACTATCTACTGGGGCTTTGGGGGAAAAAAAATAAATAAATGAAAATTATAAAAAAAAAAAGAAAGATGTGGGAAAACACTGATTAGAACATAGTATTAATTGATAATAATGATGATTTAATGATCCTGGATTCTTAAGAAAGCCTGACCGGAACACACTCTTCAGCTTCAACATGAGAAGCTAACATGAGACAATAGGAAAACTACTGGACTCCAAATCAGGAGACCCAGGTTGCAGTCTAGACATTAATCTCTTTGGGATTGTTTCTTCATCTATCTATAAAACTAAGGTTTGGGATTAAATGAGCCCTATGGTTCCCTCCAACTCAGAATTTATGATCTTATTCTCTTTTATAGTGAATGTTTAAAGTCCTTTCTTATTTCCTCTTGTGTATATTCTTCAACTATTTTCTCTGTGATTACCACGGGGATTACATTTAACACCCTGAAGTTGTAACATTCTAATGTGAATTTATACTAGCTTAACTTCAATAATATACAAAATTTCTGCTTCTTTAACAGCTCTATCCTCCACTCCTTTCAGTTGTTGACGTCAAAATTACATCTTTATACATTATGTGTTTAAAAACAGAAACTAATAAAAATTTTAATTCAGTAGTATCTTAAATTATATAGAAAACAAAATTTGGAGTTAAAAACCAAAATGACAAAAATACTAAGTTTTAGAGTAACAAATTTTTGAGTGTGTTAGTTTCTTAAATCATGTAGAAAACAAAAAGTGGAGTTACACACCATTGTTACAGTAATACCAGCTTTTATAATTATCTGTATAGTTACCTTCAATGAGATCTTTATTTCTTCATACAACTTTGAGTTATTATCTAGTGTCTTTTCATTTCCACTTACAGGACTCCCTTTAGCATTTCTTGCCGAGCAAGTCTAATGATAATGAATTCTCTCAGCTTTTGTTTACCTGGGAATGTTTTAATTTCTCCCTCACTTTTGAAGGACAGTTTTACTGGATATAGTATTCTCAATTGACAATTTTTTCTTTTAGCACCGTGAATATATCATTCCACTGCCCTCTGGCCTTCAAAATTTCCAATGAGAAATCTGATGATTATCTTATTGAGGATCCCTTGTAAGTGAACATTTGCTTCCCTCTTATTGCTTTCAAAATTCTCTTTTCCTCTTTGGCTTTCAATAGTTTGATTATAATGTGTCTCGGTGTGAGTCTCTTTGACTTCATCCTACTTGGAGTTCATTGAGCTTTTTGGATGTTTATATTCATATCTTTCATCAAATTTGGGAAGTTTTCAGCCATTTCAAATATTTTTTCCTACCTCTTTCTCTCTCTCTTCTTCTGGGACTCTCACAATGGGTATGTTGGTCTGCTTGATGGTGTCCCTCAAGTCACCTAGGCTCTATTTGCTTTCCTTCAGTCTTTTTTCTGTCTGTTCTTCAGATTTGTTCATTTCTTTGTGCTATCTTCAAGTTTACCAATTCTTTCTTCTGCCTCCTCAAACTGGCCTTTGAATCCATCTAGTAAATTTTTCATTTTGGTTATTGGACTTTTCAGCCCCAGAATTTCTTTTTAGGTTTTCTATCTCTTAATTGATATTTCCATTTTGTTCACACATAATTTTCTTGACTTTACCCATGTCTTCCTTTAGTATTTAAGCATGTTTAAGACAGTTGTCTTAAAGTCTTTGTCTGGTAGATCTACCATTATGCCTTTCCCAGGAACAGTTTCTGTTGTTTCATTTTTTTTTTTTCCTATGAATGGAACATACTTTCCTGCTTCTTTGTATGCTGGGTGCCTTTTTTGTTGTTGTTGAAAACTGGACATTTGAATCTAATAATGTGGTAACTCTAGAAATCAAATTCTCCTCCTTCCCCAGGGTTGCTGGGTTTTTTGTTTGTTTGCTTTTTGGTTTTGTTTTTTCTGGGTTTTTTTTTTGTTTGTTTTGCTTTTGGATTGTTTTAGGCTATCTCTGTGCCAAAGACCAGCCTGAAGTGTAAACTGAAGGTCTTATCAGGTCTTTTCTGAGCCTCTGTCTTCCCCTGGGCATGTGCAGTGACTTTCTAATTTCCCCTGTATATGTGATTGCTTGTAAATCTCCTAGTCTTCAATGCCTGGCTTCCAAAATGGGAAAAAGAGAAAAATGAAGGAGGTAAATAAAGGTGCTGGACATAAATCCCCTGGAAGTCACCTTAGTCAGAGGGCTTGCAACAATGAGGAGAGGTGCAACAACAATGACCAATGTTTCTTTGTCAGCACCTCTGTGATGAGAAGCAGCAATCAGTGATCAGAGCACAGATTTCTGATATTTGGAGGACAGGGTCCTTTTGCCCACCCTGGCTCTCACAAATTGCATAGGAGTTGCTCCAGGAACTCGTGCACAGCTGCCTGTCAAGTGGCTGAGGGATGAGGGATGAATAGTTGCTACTGGGCTACGAGCCAAAATTGACAGAAATTAACCATAGTGTACCTTCCAAATCTTCCTCTGGAAGTTGCAAGCCTTCAACAGAGTCCATAGTTCCTATGTATTCACATCAGACAGATTCCACCAGTACAATTGTGATATGGATGGGGAGACAGATTTCTGGTGCTTCATACTTTACCATCTTTCTGGAATCCTTGATCTTATTGCCTTTTGCTGCTCTTTCCCTTCCCAGTTTCTATCCAAAATTTTCCTCTAAGAATCAATCAGCAAATTATAAGATGACATAACAAGTTGTTTTGTTTTGTTTTGATTTGTTTTGTTTTAAAAGAGTGCTTCTGGAAATTTGATTAAGCAATATACATCAGTGAGAATGAGATCAGATGCTTTAGGACTTACCTGTTAATTTCAGATCTAGAGGAAAGTGAAATGTGTCAAAATGGTGCAATATATTGTCCATAGTTATAGGATTGATTTGACATGGCTTTACTGAGACTGTTATGGTATCTTTCACAGAACAGTGGTGATCTCTTTGTGCAATTAAGAGATGGAGAGGATAAAACATCTGGATGAAGCATACACACAAAAAAAGCTTAAGAAAAAAATGGAGGGGGAAAAGGAGCAAAAATATAAATGTGATGTGAGAATCTGTACTGTTAAATTTATTCCTTATAATAATTGCCATATCCTTATTTATATGTCAAATGGTTCAACATTATTAAAAAGAAAAATATTGGAAGAATTTAAAACTTAATAGAAAAGAGTATTTCTGTTTTACAAAAAAGGATTAGCTTGTTGTCAATCCTTAGGAAAGAAAAGATGGGATTAATTGTTTCTATTGTGTGCTAAACAACCTGAACCACAGAACTTCAAAGAGGTGAGAAGAGAGGCCATGAAAGGGAGCAAGACGTATTTGACAGCTATAGGATGGTGCCAAATTCCCCATTAGGCAAAGTGCAGCTAAAGGAAAAGAGCAGAGCTGGATGCAAACATCCTGTTGTTCATAACTTCAGCTGGAAGTCAGGGAGAAAAAGCACAGAAGAAAAGGGAAGAGAAGAAATAATCAAGGAGTAAAGATTCTAGGACAACAAAGTGCTGCTGTCAAAATCCGTAAAGGCGTGGATAAAGGCAGAATTGAAAGCAAATGTGAAAAAAGGCACAAGACAGTATGGATGACATTTGCAACAGCAGTCATTTCAGTCCATGACTCATGCTGAATTTGTGCTCGTTGTTACAGATTATGAGGTAATACTAGTCATATTCACAAGATAAAAGTTCTTGTGAGGGTGTTTTTGTGAGAGGTGTGTGTGTGTGCGTGTGTGTGAGTTTTCCCTAGCAAAATCAAAGCAGTCCCATGTTTTCCCCTTTTTATTAGTAAAGTCCGAATGATATTAATAGCAAATCAATAACTGTTAGTAATAAATGTTAAATATTGACTTTTATGTTTTTTGGGTTTTTTTTAATTATTTTATTGAGGTCATAATGGTTTATAATATTGTGAAATTTCAGGTGTACATTCTTATTTATCAGTTTCTGTATAGACTGCATTGTGCTCACCACCAATAGTCTTAAGTTTTTATTTGTCATCATATATATGTGCCCCTTTATCCCTTTCGCCTACATCCCAAACCCCTTCCCCTCTGGCAACCACTAATCTGTTCTCTTTGTCCATGTGTTTATCTTATATGTATGAGTGAAATCATGTGGTGTTTGTCTTTCTCTGTCAGGCTTATTTCACTTAACATAATACCCTCAAGGTCCATCCATGTTGTTGCAAATGGGATGATTTTGTCTTTTTTATGGCTGAGTAGTATTCCACTGTATATATATATACCACATCTTCTTTATCCATTCATCAGTTGATGGGCACTTTGGTTGCTTCCATGTCTTAGCTATTGCGAATAATGCTGCAATGAATGTAGGGGTGCATAAGTCTCTTTGAATTGTTGACTTCAAGTTCTTTGGATAAACATCCAGTAGTGGTAGAGCTGGATTGTATAGTATTTCTATTTTTAATTTTTTGAGAAATCTCCATAGTGACTGTACCAGTTTGTATTCCCACCAGTGGTGTAAGAGGGTTCCCTCTTCTCCACATCTTCTCCAACATTTGTTATTTTTTGTCTCAGTAATTATAGCTATTCTAACAGGTGTAAGGTGATATCTCATTGTAGTTTTGATTTGTATTTCCCTAGCAGTTAGTGATGTTGAACATCTTTTCATGTGCCTGTTGGCCATTTGTATATCTTCTTTGGAAAAATGTCTGTTCATATCCTCTGCCCATTTTTTGGTTGGATTGTTTGATTTTTCTGGTTAAGTTATATGAGTTCTTTATATATTTTGGAGATTAACCCCTTGTTGGATATACGATTTGCAAATATTTTCTTCCAGTTGGTGGGTTGTCTTTTCAATTTGTTTCTAGTTTCTTTTGCCTTGCAGAAGCTCTTTAGTCTGATGTAGTTACATTTGTTTATTTTTTCTTTTGTTTCCCATGCCTAAGTAGACATGGTATGTGAAAAGATGCTGCTAAGACCGATGTCAAATAGTGTACTGCCTATTTTTTCTTCTAGGAGTTTCATGGTTTCAAGTCTTACCTTAAAGTCTTTAATCCATTTTGAGTTAATTTTTGTGTAGGGTTAAGATAATGCTCTAATACTCTAAATGAACTAGTGGAAAGAGAAGTCAAGAGTACAATCCCATTTACAATCACAACAAAAAGAATAAAATATCTAGGAATAAATTTAACCAAGGAGGTGAAAGACCTATACACTGAAAACTGTAAGACATTATTGGAAGAAATCAAAGATGACATAAAGAAATGGAAAGATGTTCCATGCATATGGATTGGAAGAATAAACATCGTTAAAGTGTCCATATTACCTAAAGAAATCTACAGATTCAATGCAATCACAATCAGAATCCCAGCGACATTCTTCACAGAAATAGAACAAAGAATCCTAAAATTTATATGGAACAACAAAAGACCCCCAGTAGTGAAAACAAACCTGAGACAAAAGAACAAAGCTGGAGGCACCACAATCCCTGACTTCAAAATGTACTACAAAGCTATAGTAATCAAAACAGCATGATTACTGGCACAAAAACAGACACACAGATCAATGGAACAGAATTGAAAGCCCAGAAATAAAACCACACATCTATGGACAGCTAATCTTCAACAAAGGAGCCAAGAACATGCAATGGAGAAAGCAAAGTCTCTTCAACAAACGGTATTAGGAAAACTGGACAGCCACATGCAAAAGAATGAAAGTAGACTTTTATGTTTTTGTTTATTCCAAGATTGCTTGTCTTTGGCACTATTGGCATTTGGGTTTTGGGGCTGGATAATTATTTGTTGTGGGGAGCTATCCTGTGCATTGTAGAATGTTTAGCAGCATCCCTGGACTCTGCCTGCTAGATACCAGTCCCCCCTCAATTCAGTTATGATAACCAAAAATGTCTCCAGACACTGTCAATTGAAAAATTGTTCCTGGTTGAGAACTATTGGCCTAAGGGAAGATAAGAACTAAGAGAAAGCTAATAATGCTGTTATGGATGTTACTCCTGCCAGATCCCCTGACCTGGTAGTTCACTCATCTCCTAGCTACTGCAAGTGTTGGCTACTGACGTATCATAGCTGCTCCCTTCTCTGGATGACTGTCTGTTCTTAGACAAATAAGAATCACCCTCTCTGGTTGGTGAGACATCAACACCCTGCGTGCCCTGGAAGCCTATAGACAGTGACAGACTGAGAGGAGGATACAAAGGGCCAAACTCCTTGCCTCAAGATGGAACAAACTCTGCTGTGCAATTTCACAGCACTCTATGAGATCAGGCCAAAGCTGGTCTCTGGATAGACTAATAATGTTCTTACCACACTCACCCACCCTCTTATTTCTTCCCAACCCTTCTCCTGAGAACAGGCCTTCAGTAAACCACACGCACAAATTCCTCTCAGGCTCTCTGTGTAGGTACCCATTCAAGAGACAAGTGATAGCATCATTGTGTCCTTTACTGTCACTTTCTTTGTGAACGGAAAAGAGATGATGGGAGATTTTGCTGAATTTGGTGAATACACCACTCTTATTGACATATTCATACATATTCGTTTATACTCTTAACAATGCTACAAGTAAACTTGTGGTATTTTGTTGACAAGAAAACTAAGGCTAATAAATGAACATAACTTGCCAAATGTCATATGGTTAGTAAGTGATGGAGTGAAAATGTGAATCCAGGATCTACTTTCAGAGCTTTTTCTGTCATTCCACACTAACATATATTTATTCTCATTTTGCTGCCCTGAAACAACAGTACAGAGATGAGTAAACAAGGTCCTTGTTCTCGAGGAATTCAGTTGGAAAGAAAAGACAAGCAACACAAATTCTTTATAGGAAATGTTAATTTACAAATAGAATTTGTATTCCTTATGCTTCTGAAAAATTGTAGCAGTTTTATAAATCAATAAAAATATAAGAATTAGAAACTAAAAATAAAAATAGAGCCTAAAGAGTTTTTAAAATTTTTGGAAAACAATGAAATGGATATTACCAAGCTTTCAGGTAGATTAGTTACTCTAGTTGAGTATATCTAGAGTATATGCAACTGGAAATTAACAAGTAATTGTATTATATAGTTGCCATTACTTGATGATGGACAGCATAGACATTTCTTTAGAGAGAGAAAATGTTTATCATAATCTTTAAATTTAAAGAGAAATTTATTGCATGTAGTTCTCATTTGAGTAACAATTGCTAACATGATGAATGATGTCTAACCTAGGGGTCTGTAAGAGACAGAAATATTCAAATAGATATTTCTTACACTGTCCCTCAATAAAACCTGAAGTTACAACATTAAATCTCAATTTAGTGAAGGCTTTTTAGTAGGGAGTTGTGATAAAATGATCTAGAAATGTTGTTTTTTGATGATGTAGCTGATCACAAAAATAACACTCTGACAACCCTAAGGGAACAAGTGCATTAAGTCATCTCTTCCCAATATTAATATCTTGGGAAAGTTTTTGATCAAGCCCTGGGTCACAGGCAATTCATGGTTGAATTTTATGATAAAGTCCAGTGTTTTTTAAAAAGGGGTACATATGCTTTAAATATCATTCATACACTGCAAACATTGAGCAACTACTGTGTGTGTGTGCGTTCATGTATGTGTGCACACATGGTATTATTTCTTACCGCTAATAGCTAAACTGACGTTCTTTCATGAAAGTTTTAGGAGCTTTACTTAAACTTTCAACCAGATATAGAGTACAAATCCACACCTATTGTGCACAAAGATGAATAATTTTTAGTCTAGCCTCGGGTTCTGCATCACATAGCATGGAAAAGAATATCTATAATTGAAAAAAGCATAAGAAGGTTTTTTTAGTCAACAACACTGAATTAGTCAACTTAGGTTAAGCTCTGCTGTCATAACAAACAGCTCCCAATTCTCATAACTTAAAAAACAAAGTTTTTATTTTTTGCTCACATTTAAATTTGATGCAGGTTGGTAGGGAGCTTTTGTCTACATAGTTACTCAGAACCAGGGTTTAAGTACTTTCTGGAATCTCACTGTGAGGCCTCCATCAGCTCTGTACTAGGAAAGGGAAGGCTAGAAGGGTTGATCACTGGCTGATAAATATGTTGCAGGTGGGAAATAAAGTACTGCATGTAAGGTGCTTGGCATAGTGTCTAGCATTTAGCAAGTATTCATTAAATATCAGCTAGTAGCAGTAGCAGTGGTGGTAGTAGTCATCACAGAAGTGATAGTATTAGCTAATGTGGGATAATGCTAGCTTTACCATGAAGTGATATTATTTGTGATATGTTTCATCTAATTGTTATAAAAGTTTATTTCAAATTAAGTTTAAAGGAAGATGCCTGGGAAAATATTCTCTGTTTAGTGGGATAATTCCTCGGCATATCATAAAACTGCCTATTGCCCATCCCTTTTTTAGCAACAGCACTTGATATGGGCTTTCAGAAAGAATAATCATCTTTGCCTCTGCACCAAGGTTAGAGTTTGGTCCACACGTAGCTGATGAGTAATGGAAGAATGGTACGAAGTAAGTCTTAGGCTATTTTTAACTGTGCTAAAGTTAAAAGGAAAGTTAAAAGGAAAAGTTAAAGGGAAAAGATCTTCAGGTAGATACTTGGACTTAAATCCACTTGTTGCCAATGCAAATTAGCATTTAGCCCTTAGATTTGAAGAAAGATCAAGCATAGAGATATTTTTATTCAACATTTAGAGTGTTTATGCAAATGTCGTATGCTCAGAATTATTCAATTACAATGTAGAGTAGAACCTCAACTACCAAAAAATTCAGGGGAGTCATTTTGGTAAAATTAATATTTCTGATAGCGTGGGCTTTTAAGATGTCGGGCAGCGTACAACAGCCCAATGTGTTACAGAAAAGTTTCACAGCAGTACAGAATTAATAAACAAATAAGTGTTTTGAGCAATAGATGCCAAAAATCTGTAGCAAAGGAAGTACTCTGATTTGAATAGTCTGAAGAATTTCACAGAAAATTTGAGCTAAATAATAAGGAATTTTGTTAGGTGGAGAGGAGAATAGGTCTATGAAACAGAGCTGAAAATAGAAATTGCCCTAAAATGCAAGGTAATGTTTTTAATAGCAAATCAGGAAAAGCCCATTTGGATTAAAGAATAATGTAAGTATAGACCCATAAACATTTTGCCTACATAGCTTGTGGGTGTGTGTGTCTGTGTGAATGAGAGTGAGAGAGACAGAAACAAACAGAATGACAAGAGAAGGAGAGAATGAGTGATATGACTAGGTTTCATCAAGCTAAAAAAATTCTGGGATTCAATTTATAGTTGAAGGAATAAAGGGTGGTGTGTGCGTGTGTCTGTGTGCATGTAAGTATAGTTTATATATGTAAACCATATATGTAATATATGTATATGTCTGCCTGTGTATGTACATGAAATCGAGTGCTTATTAGTGCTAGGCACTGTCCTAAATATTTGAAATGCATTTGCTTTCATAATCCTTACCAAAAAAAAAAAAAGCTGTATGAGATAGCTAGTATTTTTACTATTTTATAACATGGAAACTGAAACTTAGACAGATTGAGCAACTTCTCCAAGATCACAAAGCTATTAAGAGGGAGGGCAAGATCTTAAACCCAGCTCTGATTCCAAAGCACATACATGTAATGCTAAGTTGCTCAACAGAGAGGCACAGAAGCTTTATTGAAAATGGAAAATTGAGCAGATTCAGGGCCCATATCGCACACTTTAAGCAGATGGGGCATTTTTTAGGACAAGGTTCTTATTCTTCCCTTCTGTGATGATTATAAGAATAATGATAACAACAATAACTAACATTTATCAAGCTCTTAATAACAAGCAGACGTCATCTTAAATCCCTTACAAATATTGATTATTTTATACACACAACAATGTTCTGAGGAAAGTCTCACTTTTATTCCCATTTTATAGAGGAAAAACCAAGGCTCAGAGAGCTTAAGTACGAGGTAGGAGATCTGTCTCTTTCTCCTCCTCCTCCACCTCCACCCTCCAGCTCCCTTTCTAGGAGGGGCTCTACCACCCCCAATACTCAGTGATAGTGGCTTAGGGGTCACAAAGATGAAATCAGAGTCCTTCTCTATCTGTCTGCCTGTTCACATAGATGCTATGTCATATTTCCAACACTGTATTCTGAAATAGCCAACCCTGAGTACGCCAGAATCATCCTCATGGTCCTTCACACTCGCTCCTTTCTGGAGTGGAACTTGAAACACAGCATTTTTAGAGCTCAAAAGTATTACACCTATCCTCCATGAGCTCTTAATCATGTTCTTCCAAGGAAAGGGCATTACTCTAAGGCATTTCTGCACATAGCCAATCATTAAAGTGAAATTAACATGCTGATGCATGTGTCAGAGCTAGACTCTGCTTAAAGACACCGCTAATTATCTATGGACATGACAATGTCCAGTCATTTTTCACAATTGAGCCACTGATAGCCTTTAACTGTTGGTCACTTCTATGCTCATATCTTCCCTATGTCTTGCTATATATATCTGCCTGGTTATTACTATACCTCTTTGACCTCTATTTGGTCTCTTCTCTGTTTTAAGCAATTACTGGAGTCTAGGAAACAAGCCTCCCCTTTGTACCATTTAATTTAATTAGACCTCTCATTTGCGCTCTTGCTGAGTCAATATTTAGTTCCTTGTCTATAACCCTGGGACAACCTGGAACATTCCATATGCTAGCTAAATGGCTTAATATTCACGGACATATGAGCCGAATGCCTTAGTTTGCATTCTCTCTCTCTGCGCAGTATCCTGGGGGTGCCGCTACAGATCTCCTCCACTTTGCCTTGCCTCTTAATTGTGCTGCTCCATGGTTTACCTGGCAGTCCCTTTTTCTGGATGATAAATTATGATGGAACAGAAGAGCAATCCTCAGCATTGTCTTACTAATTTTGTTTGTAGAGCTGTTTCTCTAATGTAACATTTTCGAATAGATCCATTATACATCTGCTTCTCCACCCGGGAGCACCAGCCATGCCAGGTGCAATGCCATCCATGGCACAATTTTGCCTAATGGCATTAAGTGTCTGGGAACAAGCTGAAAAGAGAGGGGAAGGTGATGAATGGAGCTCCAGAGCAACCCTCATTTGTTTCCACTTTGGAGGGGTCAGTGTAGATATTTGGACAGTTTGTGGTCTACATTGGGAAAAGGGATTGGAAACCTAAGAAAGATGGTCTACTAATTCATACAAGAGGACTTGAGAATCTGCTTTTGCCACCTTTCAGACTTAATTTAAAGGGCTTCTCAAGTAAAAAGGATTTTGTTTTAACCATGATTTCTGGGGACATATACCAAGGGCATTTGCCTGAATATAAAAATGCATACATACGTACATACATACAAAAATTAGTTGTTTTTAAAAAGGTAAATTTGTGCTTGATTTTCCAATTTAAAGTTTAGATATAATAATGTAAAAATAGGCAACTTGTTAAAGCCTCATGACATGTAACTTACTATGTTTTATATACATCATCTCCTTTAGTTATTATCTGCCTAGCATATATCATCTCTATTTTACAAATGATGGGCCTGTGTCCCATAGAAGTTTAATAATTTGCCCATGTTCACATACCTATTGTAAGATGAAGCTGGGGGAGAACGCACGTCTTTCTAATTCCAGAGATCACCTGTATGCTTTGTAAAGAGGTTCCTCCTCTTTACAAAGAAATGGAATCATAAAGCAGGGACCTATCCATGATGCCTACACCCTCCAGGGCTCCCATATTGTTCATGTCTGTTGATCCATCAGCCAGCGTGAATGGAAATCCTAAGAGAAAGGTGTACTTTGCCACCCTACCATTCACCCTGCCAGCTGCATGTAGCAAGTAGGTTTGATGTAAGGTCATTTGGAGATTTTGTTTTTCCTATATCATTCAGAATATGGTATTATTTCTCATTCGAGTCTCCCATTAGTAATATTTGAGAGTATATGTGCAGATGTGATTCATATAGATCTCTGTGTGAAACTGTCACCTAGCATCTGGAACACATTGCACATTAAAAAATAACATTACTATTACCAATAGCAACAACAGGGGCAATAGTTAACTCTTACTGGAACTTGCTGTATACCAGAGAGTGTTTTAAGTTCTTTATGTGTATTTTTTTATTTAGTCTGTAATTTAATTTAATTTTATTATCACAATTTTGCAAATTCAAACCTGTAGCAGGGGCCGTGCCAGTGGTGCAAGCGGTTGGGTGCTCACGCTCCGCTTCCGCTGCCGGGAGTTCGCCTGTTGGGATCCCGGGCGCGCACCCACGCACCGCTTGTCAAGCCACGCTGTGGCGGCGTCCCATATAAAGTAGAGGAAGATGGGCACGGACTTAGCTCAGGGCCAGTTTTCCTCAGCAAAAAGAGGAAGATTGGCATCAGATGTTAGCTCAGGGCTGATCTTCCTCACACACACACAGAAAAACAACCCTGCAGCAAAAATTAAGTAACTGGCCTCTGAAGTGACACAATTAGTATGTGGTAGAACCAAGATTCACAGCAAGGCCTTTTGACTCCAAAGCTTGTACTCCTAGCCAGTACATTTCACTATCTTTCAAATCTAAATATTCTTTAAGTAAATGAATAACTTATTTTAGCTTAGTGATATTAAATTCCTCTTTTTAAATATCTTTTCAGTTTTTATTCTCTCGTTTTTCCCTATAAGAAGTTCAGGTCAGAAGACATATTGGTAAGGAGAAAGGAAAGAGACAATGAAAATAAATTCGAAGGGATGCATCTCCCTATTTCAACTCTTCTGCCCGTGGCAATCCCCTTGCTCGGATCCCTAGCTTCTAATGCATCTCCAATTGCCCTACACACCACCAGAGAGCCCATCCCACACCCTGCCCTAAATTTTATTTTAATGGTTTTAAGATCAACTTGCTTTAATGAAAATTGAACAGATGCGTGTAGAGTGCTCTGAAATCTAGGTAAAATCTACTCTGACACGTCAAAGATTCATTTATGTCAAATATGTTTTTCCTTCTGTACTACCTAAACACACAAACAAAGTAAAATAGAACAAAACAGGTAATGGGGGTTCTGAAGCCAGAATTCATATGAAATGAAGATTCCATATTAAAAAAGAGTGATCCAGAAACACTAGTTCTTGAAGTCATAAATAAGGGTTAAGCCTTTCCAAAACGTGACTTTTATCCATTTACATTCTCCCCATTGTTGCAAGTCATAAACATCTTTAGACCGTTTCAGAACTGTGTGTTTGATTAAGGGTCAAGCAGGTGGGGCAAACCACAATCACATTGGGAGAGAAAGATTACAATCGATGTAAGAAAAGATATTAAATACAAAATGGGGGGAGTGACAGTTCAATGATTTAAATACAAGCTCTTTAATAATGCTTAGCACACAATTAGCACTGTTTTCTGTGCATCTAAACTGTGTAAATATTAGCTGTAAATTTTGACGAGATTAGTGATCTTGGAAAAGATAGTTTTTAACCTCCTTTTCCTAATCTATAAAATGGGAATTTCAATTTTACATATCCCATAGGATTTGTTTGGCTTTTTTGCAGGAATAAATGTGATAATGGATGTAATATTTTTGATAATGTAATGAATCAGTAAATACTAATTATTATTTTGGGATTCATGATAATCATAACTTAAATATTTTATATATAACATGAGTTAAACAAGAAGGGTTAAATAGTCTGAGAAAGCCTACTACCATTTATAATATTGCTTTCATTTGTGAAAAGCATTCCATGTTTCACAAACTGATTTACGAATAGGCTATAATCCCCAAATATGATTGGGAATCTGGGAATACCAGTATTTTGCCATAAATAAGATTGAAATACCTAGAGTGTTATCCATAAATCAGATCAATTTTGTTGTGCTGCAGGGATAGAAGCCTATGCATCTAAATTCTGTTTTTGCTAAAAACTCATGTGTGTACAACTGAAGTCTCTGAGTAAAATGAACTCACTTATTTTCTGAATAAATATTTCACCACTCTTCCATTTGTGCCAAGTCTCATCTCATCTCTTCTCAGCGATATGTTGTAAGAGGGGCAATATAGGTTGCCTAACAAAACCCATAATAGCACCATAATGTATATTGGCCATGAATATACAATATGTGTAGTAAAACAATATTTTGCTAGCTTTCTGGTATGTTGGGGTGAGACTGAGAGCTGTAGATGCCCATATTCTGTAGATCATCAATGTTTTAGACTAATCTGGGGCTAGATTCATCAAATATAATACTCCCTTTCAATAACTAGCTGCCAAATTCCCTATTCTTATAAAAGAACATTGAATAGGACTTTTAAAATTTCTTCTGGTTTGGAAGTGCAAGGAGCAAGTAACTTCCATGTTTAATAGTGCAGTCCACGTGGATTTTTACAACACAGTGATTATTTAGAGTCTTCCTTCTTACAGATTTAGAAATACTCTTGATGTGTTAAGGGAAATATTGAGTTCCATCAAACTGAAATTGAATTATAGGTTAGAAGTGGATGCCTTGTCTTTTGATTATAATATTCTATTAATTATTAATTTTATCAGTTAGTAGGTGCTCAGATACATTGTTTGATCAACAAAAACCTGTTGCCCAATTCCATTTGACTTACTTTTCCATGAGCAATATAGAATTCCCTGCCAGGATATTTCATGTTGCCCACTTTATTGATCAAGATTAAATGATTTGGTGTTCAAATTACTTTTGCTCAAAACACCACCATACTGTGTTTTGTTGCAAATAGTTTTGCTAAAGCAAAAAGGATCTTATAGTTTACCCAGTCCATCAAATAATCACACTCTAGTGCATTCTTGCCCCTTTATATTATCAAAACTGCAGTACAATAATAGGAGTTTGAGAACCTAATATATATGTAAGTAGGTGATGGTTTGTTAGTTGATTTGTTCATTGAAAATTTAGAAGGGTTACACCATGGAGGCTAGCATTAAGGGATAGTGCAGACTCACAGAATTACATTAGGCTAGGATGTACTTAGTTTCTAATGAAGAATGAGGGTAAAATATTCATGTAGAATTGTGTCTGCAAACATCTCTATTACATCAGGAAAACAGGTAGCATGTGTGATGTTTAGTCTGCGTGGGCTGAAATAACAAAGTGCCATAAACCAGATGGCTTAAACAATAGAAATTTATTTTCTCACAATTCTGAATGTTGGGATGTCCAAGATCAAGGTGCCAGATGATTCGGTTCCCGGTAAGCATTCTCTTCCTAGCTTGCAGATGGCAGCGTTCTTGCTGTTTCCTCATATGATAGTCAGAATGAGTGACAGAGAGAGAGAGGGACAGAAAGAAAGAGAGAGAGAGAGAATCTCTTCCTGTTTTTCTAATCCTATCTGATTAGAGCCCCACCCTTATGACTGCATTTAACATTTTTTTAAATTTCAGCTTTATTGAGATATAATTGACAAATAAAATTGTAAAATATTTAAAGTTACATCATGGTGATTTAATATACATATACATTGTAAAAGAATTTCCCCCATCTAATTAACACATCCATCACCACACAATTTTTTTTTAATTTTTGGTAGGAACATTTAAGTTTTACTTTCTCAGCAAATTTCAATTATACAATACAGTGTTAACTATAGTCACTGTGTTTTACCTTAGATCCTCTGATTGACCTTATTCATCTTATACCTGAAAGTTTGTACCCTTCTACCAACCTCTCCTTACTCCCCAGCCCCTGACAACCACTTTCCTACTCCCTGTTTTTACGAGTTTGACATTTTTTTTTTTTTGTAAGGTTTCAAATGTAAGTGATACCATGCAGTACTTCTCTTTCTCTGTCTGGCTTATTTCACTTAGCATAATGCCCTCAAGGTCCATCCATGTTGATAAAAATGTCAGGATTTCCTTCTTTCTCATGACTGAGTAATATTTCATTGTATATATATGCAACTTCTTCTTTATCCATTCATCTATTGATGGACACTTAGGTTGTTTCCATATCTTGGCTATTGTCAATAATGCTGCAATGAACATGGCAGTGCAGATATCTCTACCATATCCTGTCTTAATTTTTTTTGGATATATACACAAAAGTGGTATTGCTGGATCATATAGTAGTCCTATTTTTAATTTTTGAGAAACATCCATACTGCTTTCCACAGTGGCTGAACCAATTTAAATTCCTAACAGCAGTGCGTGCACGAGGGTTCCCTTATCTCTACATGCTGTACAACACTTGTTATCTCTTGTCTTTTGATAATAGCCATTCAAAGAGGCATGAGGTGATATTTTACTGTGGTTTTGATTTGCATTTCCTTGATGATTAGTGATGTTGAATACCTTTACATGTAACTGTTGACCATTTGTGTGTCTTCATTGTCAAAATATCTATTCAGTTACTCTGTTGATTTTTTTATTGGATTATTTGGGTTTTTGCTATTGAATTGTGTGAGTTTTTATATATTTTGGATAGTAATTCCTTATCAGATATATGATTTGCAAATATTTTCTCCCATTCAATATGTTGCCTTTCCATTTTATTGATGATTTCCTTTGCTGTGCATAAGCTTTTTAGTTTGATGTAGTCCTACTTGTTGATATTTGCTTTTATTGCCTTTGCTTTTGTCAAATCCAAAAAAATCATTGCCACAACCAGTGCCAAGTGGCTTACCCCCTTGTTGTCTTCTAGGAATTTATGATTTCAAGGTCTTATGTTCAAGTCTTCATCCATTTTGTTTGATTTTTTGTGTACGGTATAAGAAGGATTCCACTTTCATTCTTTTGCATGTGGCTGTCCATTTTTTCCCAACACCGTTTATTGAAGAGACTATCATTTCCCCCATTGTGCATTCTGGCACTTTTCTAATAATTTAATTGACCATATATGCATGGGTTTATTTCTGGGTGCTCTATTACGTTCCATTGATCTATATGTATGTTTTTATGCCAATACTATACTGTTTTTGTTACTATACATTTTTACAATAGTTTATAATGAGGAAGTGTGATGCTCCAGCTTTGTTCTTCTTTCTCAAGGTTGCTTTGGCTATTTGAGATCTTTTGTGGTTCTATACAAATTTTAAGATTGTTTGTTGTATTTCTGTGAAAAATGTCATTGGACTTTTGTTAGGGCTTGCATTGACCCTGTAGATTGCTTTGAGTACTATGGACATTTTAGCGATATTAATTCTTCCAACCTGTGACCATAAAATATCTTTCCATTTATTTGTGCTTTCTTCATTTTCTTTCATCAATGTCTTATAGTTTTCAATGTACAGACTTTTCATCTCCTTGTTTAAATTTGTTCCTAGATATTTTATTATTTTTGTGTGTGTGTGTGAGGAAGATTAGCCCTGAGCTAACATCCGATGCGAATCCTCCTCTTTTTTTTTTTTTGCTGAGGGAGATTGGCCCTAGGCTAACATCCGTGACCTTCTCCTCTACTTTATATAGGACACCGCCACAGCATGTCTTAACAAGCAGTGCATCAGTACGCACCTGGGATCCGAACCTGAGAACCCTGGGCCACCGAAGCAGAGTGCACACACTTAACTGCTAAGCCACCAGGCTGGCCCCGATATTTTATTCCTTTTGATGCATTTGTAAATGGGATTGTTCTCCTCGTTTCTCTTTCTGATAGTTCATTGTTAGTGTGTAGAAATGCAAAGAATTTTTGTCTATTGATTTTGCATCCTACAACTTCACTGAATTCATTTATTAATTTTAAAGATTTTTGATGGATTCTTTAGGATTTTCTATATATGAAATAATATCATCTGTAAATAGAGACAGTTCTACTTTTTCCTTTCCAAGGAAGGAAGCTTTTTTTCCTTTTTCTTTTTTTTTTTTTTTTTCTTTTCTTGCCCAATTTCTCCAGCTAGGACTTCCAGCACTATGTTGAATAAAAGTGGCAAGACTATGCATCCTTGTCTTATTCCTCATCAGCAGGAAAACTTTCAGTATTAAGTATTATGCTAGCTGTGGGTTTGTCATATATGACCTTTATTATGTTGCTGTACATTCCCAATATACACAGTTTGTTGAGAGTTTTTATCATGAATGGATTTTGAATTTTGTCAAATGCTTTTTCTATATTTATTGAGATGATGATGTTACCAGCAAGGGCTTGCTGCCTAATGAGTATAGAAGCCAATAAAATGGCACTGGCTTTTGAGAAAAGAAAGAGCCGTATGGTGAGGTTGACTGACAAGGAGATAGGAGGCAAGGCTCTCAAATCTGTCTCCCTGATCTAAGGTTCAGGGCAAAATTTAAGGAGTTAGGGGTTGTTGCTAAGCTACTCCTGGATCCCTGTAAGCTGATCAGTTAGTCCTGAATCAGTACATATACGGTAATCAAGCTACTTGGGCTGCTGGAAACTGGATTTTCCTTATTGAAGGAAGATTCTTGGTTCCAGGGTCATCCTGGGGCTATGTGTTCCCTCCTGGTACATGTGCTGTAACGTTTCTGTTATTGAGCAAGGTTTGATTAAAATAACCTGTTTTAAAGAAGCAAAACTAGTTTAAGCTGGTCAGTGTTTTTTGTGCTGTTTCAATTAGATTTTTTTCCTTCATTTTGTCAAGGGGGTATCACACTGATCCATAACCAGATGTTGAACCATCTCTGCATCCCTGGAATAAGTCCTACTTGATCATGGTGTAGCATCCTTTTAATGTATTATTGAATTCAATTTGTGAATAGTTTGTTGAGGATTTTTGCATCTATGTTTGTCAGCAATATTGGCCTGTAATTTTCTTTTCTTGTAGCGTCATTGTCTACTTTTGGTATCATAGCAATGCTGGCCTCGTGAAATGTGCTTGGATGTGTTTCCTCCTCTTCTATTTTTAGAAGAGTTTGGGAAATATTGGTATTAATTCTTCTTTAAATGTTTGGATATATTCACTAGTGAGGCCATCTGTTCCTGAACTTTTCCTTGTTTTGATTACTGATTCAACCTCCTTACTAGTAATTTGTCTCTTCAGATTTTCTAATTTATGCATGATTCATTTATTGGTATGTTACATGTTTCTAGAAATTTACCCATTTCTTCTCGGTTGCCCAATCTGTTGGCATATAATTGTTTGCAGTCTTTTATGACCCATTGTATTTGTATGGTATCAGTTGTAATGTATCCTGTTTCATTTCTAATTTTATTTGTTTGACTCCTCTCTTTTTCTTGGTAAGTCTAGCTAAAGGCTTGTCTATTTTGTTTATCTTTTCAAGTAACCAGCTCCTAGTTTCATTGATCTTTTTTATTATCTTTTTAGTCTCTATTTCATTTGTTTCTGCTCTTATCTTTGTTGTTTCCTTCCTTCTACTAACTTGAGGCTTGGTGCTCTTTTTTTCTAATTCCTTGAGGTTTAAAGTCAGGTTGTTATTTGAGATATTTCTTTTTTCTAAATGCAGGTGTTTATCACTATAAACTTCCTTCTCACAACCGCTTTTACTGTATCCCATATATTTTATTACATTGTATTTTCATTTTCATTTGTCTCAAGATAGTTTTTCATTTTTCTTTTGATGTGTTCCTTGATCCATTGGTTTTTTGGGAGCATGCTTTTTCATCTCCACATATTTGTGAATTTTTCAGTTTTTCTCTTGTAATTGATTTGAGTTTTATACCATTCTGGTCTGAAAAGCTACTTGATATGATTTCAATCTTCTTAAATTTATTAAGATTTCTTTAGAGGCCTAAAATGTGATCTATCCTGGAGAATGTTCCAAATACACTTGAAGAATTTGTGTTCTGCTTCTGTTGGATAGAATGTTCTGTAAATGTCTATTAAGTACATCTGATCTAACGTGTAGTTTAAGTCTAATGTTTCCTCTTTAATTTTCTGTCTTAATGATCTATCTATTATTGAATGTGTGATATAGAAGTCCTGTACTATTATTGTATTGCTGCCTATTTCTCTCTTCCAGTCTGTTAATATTTGCTTTATATATTTAGGTGCTCCTATGTTGAGTGTACAAATATTTACAAAATCTATATCCTCTTGTTGAGTGATCCCTTTATCATTATGTAAAGACTTTCTTGTTTCTTATTATAGTCTTTGGCTTAAAGTCTATGTTGTCTGATGTAAGTATAGCTACCCCAGCTTTCTTTTGGTTTCCATTTTCATGGAATATCTTTTCCCATCTTTTCACTTTCAGTCTGTGTGTGTACTTAAAGCTGAAGTGAGCATTTTGTAGGCAGCTTATAGTGGGGTATTGTTTTTTTTTTTTTTTTCCCATTCAATCACTCTATGTCTTTTTTTAAAAAAAATTTGTCTAGTCACATTTACAGCATTATTGAAAGGTATAGACTTACTGTTGCCATTTTGCTAATGGTTTTCTGCCTATTTTGTAATTCCTCTGTTCCTTTCTTTTTCTCTTTTTCTCTATGTTTGTGATTTGATGATTTTCTGTAGTAGTATGCTTTGATCCTTTCTCTTTATCTTTTTTAAAATCTATTATAGGTTTTTACTTTGTGATTGTCATGAGGCTTACATAAAACATCTTATATTTATAACAATCCATTTTAAGCCAATGACAACTTGTGTTTCAACCCATAGAAAAGCTCTACGTTTTTACCCTCCCCCTAGCACTTTGTTTTTGATGTCAAAATTTACATCTTTTAACCTCGTATATCCATTAACCAATTTATTATAGCTATAGTTATTTTTAATACTCTTGTCTTTTAACCTTCATACTAGATATATAAGTGATTTATCCACCACCGTTACAACAATAAAGTATTCTGAATTTAACTATGTATTTACTTTTAGCAGTGAGATTTACACTTTCATACGTTTTCCTCTTTAATTAGCATCCTTTTGTTTCAGTTGAAGAAGTCTTTTTAACATTTATTGTAAGACTGGTCTTGTGGTGATAAACTGTTGCAGCTTTTGCTTGCTGAAAAACTCTTTCCATTCCCAAGGGCAACTTTGCTGGGTAGAGTATTCTTGGTTGACTTTTTTTTTTATTTCTGTACTTTGAGTATATTTTGCCATCCCTTTCTAGCCTGCAATGTTTCTGCTGAAAAACTGCTAGTAGTCTTACTGGACTTCCTTTGTATGTAACAAGTTGCTTTTCTCTTGATACATTTAAGGTTTTCTCCTGTCTTTAACTTTTGACAAATTAATTATAATGTGTCTTGGCATGGGTCTTTGGATTCATCTTCTTTGGAACTTACTAGGTTTCTTGGATCTAAATGTTTGTTTCTTTCCCTATGTTAGGGAAGTTTTCAGCCATTATTTTTTCAAATAAGCATTTTGCCCCTTTCTCTTGTCTTCTTCTTCTGGGACCCATATAATGAAAATATTGGTCTGCCTGATTGTGTCCCATAAGTCCCTTAAGCTATCTTATTATCTCTTTTTCATCTGATTGAATAAATTCCACTACCCTGTCTTCAAGTTTGCTGTTTCTTTCTTCTGCTTGATCTATTCTGCTGCTGTACCCGTGTATTAAATTTTTCAGTTCAATTATTGTATTCTTCAGGTCTGTGCTTTCCATTTGGTACTTCTATCTCTTTGTATAAATTCTCACTTCGTTCATGCATTGTTCTTCTGATCTCAGGGAGCATCTTTACAACCATTGGTTTGACCTTTTGTCAGGTAATTCACTTATCTTCATTTCGTTAATGTCTATTTTTGGACATCGTGCTCTTTTGTTTGGAACATATTCCTTTGTTTCTTCATTTTCCTGACTCTCTGTGTTGGTTTCTGCACATTAAATAAAACAGACACCTCTCCCTGTCTTGAGGGAGTGGTCTTGTGTGAGAGATGTACCTTATCAATCAGTAGGTCTGAGCTTTTAGTTGTCTCTCAAGGCTTTTTATTTGCTCAAGCCACCTTCTTTGGTCCTTATGGCACCCAGTATTTGAGACTGTACAAAACCTGTCAGTGTTCCAAAGGAGAAGATCACATTCTACACCTAGATGCAGGCTGATTGGAAGCCAGAACCTCAGGCAGGAGCTTTTAAATTATGCAAATAGGCCTCTTTCAGGGAAAGACTGAGAGACAGGCATTTCTCTCTGCTCCCTCTGTGCTGAGCCCTGGGAGGATAGCCAGTTATGAACTGTTTCTTTGCTTTCTCCAATCGTATGGGACTGGTGAACACAAGCCTGCTAGCCATTAGAGCCTGGTGATCCAGAGGTGCATCCTCTGAATGGCAGCTGCAAAAGCCATGTTGCCAGATGTGTGTACAAGCTCTTCCCAGGGAGATATTGGTGATTTGTTGCAGGTTACAAGCAGAGTGTGGAGATGGTGTCTGCTTTCTTCATTGGTCTCTGGGGAGGATTGTATTCAGCCTCTAGATGTATGCTAAATTAGAAGCCTGGCCTTCAGGCAGGTATGCAATTAGGCCTCTTTCAGGGAAAAACTGAGAGATGGGCATTTCTGTCTGCTGCCTCTGCATTAAACCCTGAGGGGACAGCTGATTAAGAAGTGTTTCTTTGTTTGCGACAGTCCTGCAGTACCTGGGAATGCAAGCTCTACTGTTCACCAGAGCCCGGCGATCAAGGGGTGCATCCTCTGTGTGGCAGCCACAATAGCCGGGGCACCAGACGTGAGCACTAGCTCCCTCCAGGGAGACCCGGCAACCTGGAGCAGGCCAGATGGAGAATGTGGAGATGGCACCAACCAGCCTCCTCAGTTGCTGGAAAGGATTGCAGTCAGCTCCTAAATGTGTGCTAAATTAGAAGCCTAACCCTCAGGCAGCAGGTTTTGAGGTACTCAAATAGGCCTCTTTCAAGGAAAGACTAGAGGCTGGGTGTTTCTGTCTTTTCCCTCTGTGCTGAGCCCTGGGAAGATAGTCACAGCAAGTCCTCACAAGCCTGTGAAGAACTTTCTTTGTTTGCTACAGTCTGTGGATCTCATGGATGAAAGCCCCATTGGCTTCAAGAGCTAAGTGTTTTGTCATCCTGTCTCTCCAGTGGATGCCTTAAAAGTTGGGGTGCTAAATATTGGATTCAAAACCTTCACTTCTCAGGGAGAAACTGCAAGTTGTGAGTTCCCTCCCAATTATATGTTTCTGTGCCGGGGTGAGGTTTATGATGAGAGTGTGTCTCAGCCTTTCCTAACCATTTCGATGTCAGTATTTTCTCATTCACCGGACGTGTAGGAGTTGCTCAGATAGTTTCTGAATTTCTTTGAGAGGGAATTGATCTGTGTGTAGCTGTAGATTCTATGTATCCATGGAAGAAAGTGAGTTCAGGAGCCTTCTATTGTCATCATTGAGAACTGGAACTCCCTCATTTAACCTTAAATATCTTCTAAAGATTCTATCTATAGATACAGATACATTGTGAGTTAGAGTTTCAACATATGAATTTTGAGGGAACACAATTTAGTCCATAGCATGTGGGTAGGCAGATAATCTGCATGTACCAACGAGCTAAGTATGAAGATAATAGAATTTAAGGAAAGGAATCTAGTCACTGATATAACCTGTCATGATTTTCAAGTGTCTATGGGAGGACCTAGAGGAAAAGGTAGTAATTAAGACTCTTAGCATTGTTGAACTGGATGGGATTTTATAAATTATTCAATCTAACCCATATACTGCACAAACAAAGAAATGTGAGTTCAGAGAAGTAAAGTAACTAGGATAATATTATTCAGTGGTCAAAGTGAACATTGAACACTTCGTCTCCTGATTTGTGGTTAAAAAGTTCTTTCTATTATTCTATGCTGGCTTTCAGTTACAGATCAGAAATAAGAGGACAATTATGAGGAATCTAAGGGGCCAAGTTAGTAACGTGCTGGCAGGGAAAGAGACTCAATGCCAAACCAGTGAGCTACCTGGAAACATGCCTTGTCAGCCCCTGTATCTGTACAGGATTGGTTCCATGTTTGGGGATGAGGAAGACCTAAAAGCTGTGGATAAATTCAACACCGCCACAAAGGTTAAATAAATTCAGGGATGGGATCCAGGAAGAACATTAGATGAAAGTCTTTGGAAAATTCATAATGAGAAAGGTTACAAATCAGACTTCCTTCTGTCAAGTCTTTAGCAACCCCTTTAAGCCTCCAATCATGTTATTGTCTACTTAGTTCTAATAAACAGTGTCAAGGTTATAGTCATCACCAGCCAATTCATGACATCAGTCATGTTTTGCATCATCTTTCTGACATAGAAGAGAGAACCAAATTCTGCTGAGGAGAGCAAAAGTAATTATGTATTCTATTCCTGGTGCTATTAGGTTAAATACAGACTTACTCATGTGCTTTGATTTCAGGTGGTTTATGAAGCATGTTAAGTATCAAAGTTAGGAAAGTGGAGTAGAGCATTCTCTACCCCAAAGGGGAGAATGGTGTAGAGGAAATCATTACCATCTCACTGGAGAATTACTGGGATAACCCAGCTAAGTCTTGAAGAATAAGTATCAATTCCAAAAAAAACTCTTGGAATAGAGTTAAACATCCACAAAGGCATGAGGGCATGGTTTTCATTTTATACTATGAGAAAGGAACTGTGAGTAGTTGGATTGGTGGGAAATAAGGTTGGCAAAGTCATTTGAGAATATGACATGTTCAATACTCATGACTTTAACCTATGGTTATTTATTCTACATTGAAGTTTATAAAACAGGAAAGTAATTATCAGAATTATATATTAGAAAGATAATTTTGTCTACAGTTTGGAGAGTGTGTTACAGAAAGGGGGATAACTCTAGGAGACTAATGGGAGGCTATTTCAATGGTTCATATAAAAGGGACTTTCATCTGAATTACTGAAGTAGATGTAAAGTCTAAGAAAGGGGTTTAGATTTAAGAGAGATTTAGGAGCTAGAATGAATATATCTTGGTGACTATGAGTAAAATAGGCACAGATTTGGAGGCTATCATAATAGTAGTTAAACATTTATTTATAGTGCATACTATGTGCCAGGCATTCTTCCAAGTGTTTAACATACATATACATATATCATAAATTACTTAATTGCCATGTCAACTTTATTAGATACAATTATTATACCTGTTTTTCAGATAAGTAAACTGAGGCCCAGAGAGATTAAATAAATGATCCAAGGTCATTTAGTTAATAAGTTTTGAGTACAGGCCATTTGCTTCTAAAAAATGTGTTTTTAATCACTCTTAACCATCATGCCGATTTACCTAGGGAGAATATGGGGATTTAGGTGTGGGTTGCATTTGAGGTTCTTACAGCACATCCATGTGTAAATGTCCAAGAAGTAATTGGAAATAGGATAATGGAACCCAAAAGAGATGTCAGGGCTGAAGATAGAGATGTGGAATGCTCTAGTGTATGAGTGTTAATTGAAGTGATGGATGTGTCCAAGAAATGATGCATACTTCTATTGACCCAAATGAGAGCAGCAAGAAATTCAAGATAGCTTGATGGCATCAGCAATCTCTAGATGTAGACCTTTTCATAACGTTAAAACAACAGGTACTTTATTGTTTCATAAATAACTTTGGTTTTCTGGTTTGTGTATATTTGAAACAGTTATTTGACTTAAGTATTTGGAAATATATGGTACATATCTGCACTCTAACTGCATTAACCCCAGATACTAAGAGCTAATTTAAATAAATTGAAAATACTAGTCAACATTTAGCTATTATTGAATCTAAATTTGAACAACCAAAGTAGTCCCTCATCTAAATCTAGTTGCAAGCTCTCTGAACAAAGTTTTACTGCAGTTACAAGACAACTGGAGACAGTCATTCATTTTTCCTGGTGAATGAACATTTTGGACAAAATTATAAAGCCTGGGGCCAAGACGTATCAGGTATTTGGACAAAGAAGCAGCACTGATAATTTATTTTCCATGCTGTTGTAAAATTTCATTATTTAAACTCTTGACTCTCTGTTCCACAGCCACCTCACTTCTTTGTCAGTTCCAATAAAATATGCATTCATGAAGGCTGAGCTATAACTTAGTTGTATCATTAAAAGTTAACTCACTGGAGATATCCCTATGTTTCTATATTCAGTTCAAAAGCTTTTCCAGAAATTAGAATGGATGTTTCCCATGTCCCTGAAATATACCTAATCATTTTGTTGAACTAAAATGACAAAATAGTTAAAAATTATGAAATGTTAGCAGTAAGTAATTTTATCATTACTTGAGCTGCATTTTCTGTACCATTGTTAAGAGATGCTGTCCTTACTTGCAATAAAATTTTGAATAAGAATTCTGAAAATTAAAAACGAGCATTTACAATTTGCCAAAGTTCTGGTACAGCGTAGGTTACCTTGTCACTTCTTCTGCTTAATTCAAATAAACCAACACAATCAGACATAATTACCAGGTACCTTAAAAGAGAACAATTCAGAAACATGACGACTATAAGTGGAACCATAAAATAAAGAAAAAACAAATGTAAGTTAGTACAAATTATCTTCCTGAAATTAGTAGGTTTCATCTCTGAGAATCCTGAAAGTGAAGGGAGCCTAGCAAAATGTATTACATCATCTCCTTGCAAAAACATATTCGTTATTCTTCCTTTGAATGGTAGATATTTTAGAAGAATTGAAGATATATTCAAAGATATCTTCTTAAGACAAAAGGTTAGTATTGTAGCCCAAAATTTTCTAGGCCTCAACAACCCAAGTGTTACACAAATATTGTTATACTGACAGGGATAACTCAAATTTCACTGGCTTGTACAACTCTTGTGACTTCAGCTGCTTATGGGAGTGTACAGGGAGAGTATTCGTATGTGCTTATAAACAAGTATAACTCTTCTGGAATTGCTGCTTCTCCGCTTGGCAGTGTCTTCTCTCTCAGTGATGCTGTGGTTCTATTAGGTGGTGAGATCTCCGGTACTGCAATGCTAGGCCCCAATCTCCGTTCTAAAAAACCACAAAGTTCCCTAAAATGAATGACTCTCTTTTATTGGTCGCCAATCTACATTTACTCAAGGTGAAAACTCTGACCTCCTAGTACCTAAGATCTTTTACTCCTAAGTGAGCTTGCCTTTGTTCCTCAATGCAACACTTGTGCCTTGACCGCTTTCCATTCTCCCAGAGTGTTATTCTTTCCTTTTTTTAGTGACTTCTCTGCCCATATTTTTGTATTTCTCAGAGTATTGTTGGACAATATCTCAATACCTGTTGATTGGACTCAAACCTACAGCCACTGTTTTTATTGAAATGCTAGATTACTTTACTTTAAAACCTGGATTTTAGAGGTTGAAATAGATATGAATTGGGTGAGTGTGGTATGATTCCATAGGTAAAATAGTTTGGGATTCAAATTGTGGAGGCAAAATGAACTAGGTGTAGGTGAGCAGTAGCAAATGGAGTGGTCATGCTTAAGTAAAAATATGATCTGAGAGACTGGTAAGAAGCCAATGCAAAACTGAATATCCTTAGTAAGGACTGTCTGTATGTTCTTGAGCAAATACTGCTAGAGAGAAATAGCTGCAATCAAAGTTTTCAAGAAGGATGGGATGTGAAATACCAGCTAGAAGACTGGGGACATCATCTTCATCTGAACCATTTTGGGCTGGGCATAGAGAAGTGGCCATAGGATTTGAAAAGAGGAATGCTTTTAATTGCAAATAACAAAATTTGCTATCAATGGTTTAAACCATAACAAGAAGTCCAGATAATAGTTGTTCCAATTTTTAATAACATCATTAAACTTGAATTCTTTTCATATTTCCCTCTACCATCACCTGCTTCTTGTGTTCCCTTATAATTTCAATATGGCTGCAACAGCTCCAAATTTCATGTTTTTTACCCAACTACTTGTTTTTTTTTTTTTTTTTTTTTTGCGAGGAAGATCAGCTCTGAGCTAGCATCCATGCCAATCCTCCTCTTTTAGCTGAGGAGGACTGGCCCTGGGCTAACATCCATGCCCATCTTCCTCTACTTTATATGGGACACCACCACAGCATGGCCTGACAAGCGGTGCATCGGTGCACGCCTGGGATCCAAACCCGGACCACCAGCAGCTGAGCGCGTGCACTTAACTGCTACACCACGGGGTCGGCCCCCTTATTATTATTTTTTTTTTGCTGGGAAAGATTCGCCCGGAGCTAACAATTGTTGCCAGTCTTCCTCCCTTTTTTTTTTTTTCCTCCCAAAAGCCCCAGTACATAGATGTATATTCTAGTTGTAGGTCCTTCTAGTTCTTTTATGTGAGGCACCACCACAGCATGGCTGCTGATAGACAAGTCATGTGGTTCCACACCCGAGAACTGAACCCAAGCTGCTGAAGCAGAACATGCCAAACTTTAACCACTAGGCTCTCAGGGCTGGCTCTCAACTACTTTTCAAAAAGTAAAAGAATGAGCTTTCTCTTTACACTACTTGATGTCTTATTACAAAAGAGTATCTGTCCCAGAACCACTCCAGCAGACTTTTCCCTACCTAATTGGTCAGGACTGAGTCACATGAAATGAAACACCCTAGACCAATCATTTGTAAAGAGTAATAGACCAATCATGATTCATCCCTCAAGGCTGGGTAAACTTCTGCCTAAATAAAACCAGAGTTCAGTTATCAAGGAAGAATGAGGAAATGACTATTGCATACTTAACTACTAGTGTCTGCCACAGAAGACATTGTGGAAGATGAAATAATAGAAATTGTATACTTACCAATTGTGTAAGAGAGATTATTAAAAATAATTTAGACCTTGAATTTAGACCATATTGTTATTTCATATTGGTGTTATGGGGAACATCTTTAAAGGGGAATATCCTGTTTAGTCTCAGTCTCTAGTTCCTAAAGGAGAATATCTCAAACTTTTCTGTTTTTGCTTTTGTTTTTCTGCTATGACAGGCATTCACGTGCAGAATATATTTCTTATGAGCACACCTACTTCACTGAACATTGTATTGATAAAGTGGGCTTCTAGCTTGATTACTAGGAAACTAATTATTGTTCTTCTCCTTTTTTCCTACTCCAGGAAGTATATCAGAATGAGTGAAAGGATATAATTTAGGCGGATAACCTTGAAGTCACTCTAATTTATGAGAAAACAGTAAATAATTCTCCAATTTCAGTATTTCAACTATTATTATTCCCACCAAATTATGGACCCTGTGACACATGTCACAAGTAATTGAAATACACCAGTGTGTCTGAACCTCTAGGTTAAAAGTGTTGATATGGAGAATAACCCTTTTCTTTCTTGGTGACCACTGTGTTATTGTCATTATGTTGTTGCATTTCTGAGACTTATGCATGTTCAAGTTAAATGGTGAGATTAAAAAGAGAAGTTTACCCTGGGCAGCTGAAGTGGGAAACATACACACACACCCCCCACAACACCTGGCCCACTGTTAGGCATGTTATAAATGCTTGAAAATCAGGGTCTATAAATGTAGAGATTTACCTATAAATTTTTATCATGGAAGTCAATCTTTCTCTTGAAAAGGTGCAATTAAGATGCAGTAGGAGAGTCATTGTGCAATCATATTTGGCACATGTTTCTGGGCGACAAGAGTTTGACTGGGGAGTACCATTTAGAGAAACTGAGTGGAGATTATTAGCAGAGTTAAATATTCGGGGATTAAAACAAAAAGACTCCCCAACTAAAGACGGGGAATATCTCAGTGCAAAATATTTAAGGTAGAATGAGAGAAGTGTGTTGGGAGATGTCAGCCAGAGCAAAACACTCCCCAAAATGAGAGAACACTTTTCACTAGATTACGGAACGTTTCCTTTCCTTGAGATAGTAGCAGCACAAGATGATTGAGAGAGCAGGAGATTGGAGTTAAATAGATTTGGGTTTAATCTCAACTTTACCTCTTACTGCCTGTGTAACCATGGGCAAGGCAATGAAATTCTCTGAGTCATAATTCTTAGATACCTTATCTGATAAATGGGAAAAATAATACCTACCTCACAGGGTTCTTATTAGGATTATAGATAATATTTTAAAGCATATGGCCTTGACACAAGTTTACAAAATGGGGGCCGTTATTACAACTTCTTCTTTCTACATTCTTTTTTTACTTTTTGCAATAACCATTGGGAAAAGAATGTCGTTGTTTTCAAAACCTTGATAATCATAGTAATGATAGTGAATCAGTATATATACAATGTATTGTGCTGTGTACTTAATCTGTCCTCGTGGTAATCCTGTGAGGTAGATGTTGTTGGTCTTCCATTTTACAGAGGAGAAAACTGAAACTTAGAGAGAGAAAGAATTCATTTGGATTTATGTAGTTTGTCTCCAGAGTCCATATTCTTTTTTTTTTTTTTTTTTTTGTGAGGAAGATCATCCCTGAGCTAACATCTGATGCCAATCCTTCTCCTTTTTTTTGCTGAGGAAGATTGACCCTGGGCTAACATCCATGCCCATCTTCCTCTACTTTATATGAGATGCCGCCACAGCATGGCTTGACAAGCAGTGCATCAGTGCACACCCGGGATCCAAACCTGTGAACCCTCGGGCTGCCGAAGCGGAGCATGCACACTTAACTGCTGTGCCACCAGGCTGGCCCCCCAGAGTCCATATTCTTAACCACTCAGCTTTACTTTCTTCCTCCCCTGACCCCCTACACACCTATATACCTATACTGTCACCCACCGACTCTATGGGTTTTATTCTTTAAATTCATGCAAAGGCAAGATCACAGTGATTAAAAAACACACACGATTTCATGCTTCTACTGCCTGCTGAATTCCAGTGCCTGGAGGTTAGCTTAGACACTTAACTACTTCGGGGTTGGGGTTTGCTGCCAATAAAGTTTCCCATTTCCTAAGCAGCTGGGAGGACAACAACCAGCTGCTCTGAAATGTGTTTGAATCTCATCCCCTCAGCTAGAAGACAGCTGTGCTTATCTATAGACAGACTCTGGAAGATTGTTTTGTGTTTTATAAGACACTCTAGGCAAGATGAGAGAGATTTCGGATTTGAAAAGAGGCTAAATTCAGGAACAGAACTTTTTAGTATTTCCCCACTGGGGACACTTTTCTAACCTCCGATATTCACTCAGATACAAAGTTTGTAAGTCTCAAATAAATAGAAGACAGTCATTTAAAAGACATTTTAATTGTTTTCCTCAAGGTGCATTTTTTACACCTGTCATATTCCATGCCTCACATCTGAGATAACAGCATTTTGTTGCTCCAGGCTTCTCCTGGAATAATTTCTGAAGCACTGTTCTGTCTTGGTACATGCTGCCCTGTCCTTCCAGTGTGTGCATGAAGCAATAATGGTATGTGTTAATGCTGCTGTTTCCTATCCCTGATTTAAACCACTGACACAGTACATAATTGTAATGTCTGAAGGCCATAGTAGGCATGGGACTGAAGTAGCACTGAGATCTACCAGTTAAATGAGGCTATGGGAAGCATAAGATATTACAAAGGCAAAAAATAATCCAGAAAACTTGTAACTTAATCGTAGATTTTGTTATTGCAATTGTCTAAAGATAGTCATGTTTTCAGTATAGCTCTTACTTTATGAATAATTATGAAATTCAGTTTTTAATTTAAGAATCAAGTCCAATGCTATATTTTATAGAGTCGTGTTAAACCATGGTGAAATCTTCAAAGACTCTGGAAAAACTGGGTTACAAAGGAAATTTGCAACATGAGGCAGAAATTCTGATGTACTTCAAAACAACAGGGAAGCTGACATTTTACTTAAAATCAGAAAACCACATTCTGTACATAAGCATACACAATGTGTATGCTTATGTGTATAAGTAATAATTTAAAGTTCATTTATGTACCCCCCTTACTCCTGTAGCTTCTGTTTTCCCCCCAAAAACCTGGAATTTTTCTAGAGAAGCATAGACATGTTTGACAGCTTCTTAAAGATCATAATTATGTAAAAGTCTTGAGAGCCAAAGAAGCCATCAGTCTCCTATATTTTATTTTACTAAGAATGCAGATAGGGAAAATAACTACTTGATTTTGTGTAAACATTTCTTTGATCGAACGAGAGTACAGATATGTAAACTTTCTTTTTCAAACACATATTATAATCACAGAAATGGGAAGGCAGATGCTATGAGATTTTATGACTGAAACCATGATACACTGAAATTGAGGGGATGTGCTTGCTCAGGCAAAAATCTCATTTTTCCGGTCATGGTTAGTTTTGTTCTCAGAGCCCTTCCCTACCCAAGATTTTTTGACTAGTGGTTTTTAACTAAGTTTAACCAATGGGAGACAACTGGCAGACTATTTGCAAGCAATCGTCTACTTTTGGTGTTTTAGCTGCTTGTCATAGCTTCATCTTTTCCGTCTCCTCCAGTGCTAGGAATGGTAACCGTTCATGCTGATGGTGAGTTGAAGGTTGCCTCACAATAATCAATTTCTTGTATTAAATTCCATGTTTGAAATATTTAGAATAAAAGTGCGTGTGTGTGCGTGTGTGTGTGTGTGTGTGTGTATATGTTGGATGAGAAAGTCATAGTCCTCGCCCCTTCACCTCTTACTGTCAGGAAGTGTTCTTGTACCATTCCCGGCTTTTCAAATATGCGTAGAATTTGTCCTAAGTTTCGTTCCATCAAAATCTCCAGATTCTCTGTCATACTATTTGCCGGTGCACCTTATAAATGTATAAAAACCATAGCTTCGTTATGTGCATGTGTATATGTGTAAAGCCCTAGCTAAGTGTGTTATAAATGTCATCACACTTAGTCTTAACAATCAATTCTGAAATGTATTTTCATTGTAATTACATTGAGAGGGAAAGGAGCTCAGAGAAGCTAATTAATTTCTTCCCAGACAGCATATCTAGGATGTGGCAGAGTTGGGGTGACAATATAAGTTGTCTACTATAAAAGTGATGTTTTATTCTTGGGCTAATAGACATATTTCTTATTGATATATTATATTAAAATTATTGAGAGATATTAATCTAAATGTGAGAATTTGGAATGTTCTGACAAGCATATCTTTCAACACATTTGTGTTCTGAGTTTTAAACATAAATAATGAGAAGCATCATTTGGTCAAGGATTTTTGTGCTATTCCTAGATGCCAAAAACATCCTGTTTTATAGAATTGCGTGGGTATGGTATATGTGGGAAATATTGTTTTGGGGCAGAATAGAAAAGACTAATTGAAATTATTTCTATCTTTGAAATATTTTGCTTATGGTTTCTGTACTTACGGTTCTACAACTTATGTAACTAGTATTTCAAGTAATTTATTTGGTTGCCAAGTGTCTCCTATAGCCTGTCTCAAACAATTAGACAGGGTGAAAAACATAGTATTATCTCTTCTACATCAATCTTATTGCCTTATGATGAATCTAATGTTAGATGAAATAAACATTGCTGTAACAACATATAAAAAGGCGATCTTTTTACATAGATCTTTTGTATAGATCTTTTTATACCTGCACTAGGTATCATGGAATGCTTCCCTGTATCGTGAGAAAGTGATATTAATGTGCTACCTAAGGGAAGAAAAGGAGTTTCCCTGATGAAAAGGCAAGAGGTTATTTTCAGGCAGAGGAAATGGCTGCTAAAAAGGCTTGGAGGTGAGGAGAAATATGTTTAAAAACTAAATATTTATTAAAAACTGAATATTTAGTTTAAAAACTAAATATTTAAAAACTAAAATACTTTAGTCAGTTTACTTTAGTTTCATTATATGACTGGACCATATAATATAAAAGCAAAAAATAAAATTGATTAAACAGGAACAGACAAGATCATTTAAGGTTTTGTAATCTGTAACAAAGAGTTTAGAAGGAAGATAAATTTTAAAGTCCAATAAATTGGAAATGGAAAATCCATCAGTGTGTTGTAAAACAAGTGGATTTTTTTTTTAATTTTTTAAAATTTTTAAATTTTTTATTGATGTCTTAATAGTTTATAACATTGTGAAATTTTGGTTGTACATTTTTGTTTGTCGATCACCATATACACATATCCCTTCACCCCTTGTGCCCACCCCCTACCCCCATTGCCCCTGGTAACCACATTACAATTGTCTCTGTCCATGTGTTGGTTTATATTCCACACATGAGTGAGATCATATGGTGTTTGTCTTTCTTTTTCTGGCTTATTTCACTTAACATAATACCCTCCAGGTCCATCCATGTTGTTGCCAATGGGATAATTTTGTCTTTTTATATGGCTGAGTAGTATTCCATTGTATATATATACCACATCTTGTTGATCCAATCATCAGTCAAGGGACACTTGGATTGCTTCCACTTCGTTGCCATAGTGAATAATGCTGCAATGAACATAGGGGTGCATAAGCCTCTTTGGATTGTTGATTTCAGGTTCATTGGATAGATTCCCAGTAGTGGGATAGCTGGATCATAGGGTATTTCTATTTTTAATTTTTTGAGGACTCTCCATACCGTTTTCCATAGAGGCTGCCTCAGTTTGCATTCCCACCAGCTGTGTATGAGGGTTCCTGTTTCTCCACATCCTCTCCAACATTTGTTGGTTTTTGTCTTGGTGATTATAGCCATTCTAACAGGCGTGAGGTGATATCTTAGTGTTGTTTTGATTTGCATTTCCCTGATGATTAGTGATGTTGAACATCTTTTCATGTGCCTATTGGCCATCTGTATATCTTCTTTGGAGAAGTGTCTGCTCATTTCCTCTGCCCATTTTTTGACTGGGTTGTTTGTTTTTTTGTTGTTCAGTTGTGTGAGTTCTTTATATATTATGGAGATTAACCCCTTGTCACATATATGTTTTGCAAATATTTTCTTCTGGCTGGTGGGTTGTCTATTCATTTTGATCCTGGTTTCATTTGTCTTGTAGAAGCTCTTTAATCTGATAAAGTCCCACTTGCTTATTTTTTCTTTAGTTTCCTTAGTCTGAGTAGGCATGGCATCCGAAAAGATTCCTTTATGACCAATGTCAAATAGTTTGTTGCCTATATTTTCTTCTATGAGTTTTATAGTTTCAGGTCTCACCTTCAGGTCTTTGATCCATTTTGAGTTAATTTTTGTGAATGGCAATAGCAGATGGTCCACTTTCATTCTTTTGCATGTGGCTGTCCAGTTTTCCCAACACCATTTATTGAAGAGACTTTCCTTTCTCCGTTGTATGTTCTTAGCTCCTTTGTCAAAAATTAGCTGTCTGTATACGTGTGGTTTTATTTCTGGGCTTTCAATTCTGTTCCATTGATCTGTGTGTCTGTTTTTGTACCAGTATCATGCTGTTTTAATTACTGTTGCTTTGTAGTATGTTTTGAAGTCAGGGATTGTGATGCCTCCTGCTTTGTTCTTTTTTCTTAGGATTGCTTTAGCTATTCGGGGTCTTTTGTCGCCGCATATGAATTTTAGTATTCTTTTTTCTATTTCCGTGAAGAATGTCACTGGGATTCTGATTGGAATTGCATTGAATCTGTAGATTACTTTAGGTAATATGGACATTTTAACTATGTTTATTCTTCCAATCCATGTGCATGGGATGTCTTTCCATTTCTTTATGTCATCATCCATTTCTTTCAATAATGTCTTGTAGTTTTCGTTGTATAGGTCTTTCACCTCCTTGGTAAGATTTATTCCTAGATATTTTATTCTTTTTGATGCAATTGTAAATGTTATTATTTTTTTGAGCTATCTGTTAGTTCGTTATTAAGATACAGAAATGCAACTGCTTTTTGTAGATTGATTTTGTACCCTGTGACTTTGCTGTAGCTGTTGATTATTTATAGTAGTTTTCCAATGGATTCTTTAGGGTTTTCTATATATAAAATCATGTCATCTGCAAATAGTGAGAGTTTCACTTTTTCGTTGCCTATTTGGATTCCTTTTATTCCTTTTTCTTGCCTAATTGCTCTGTCCAAAACCTCCAGTACTATGTTGAATAAGAGTGGTGAGAGTGGGCAGCCTTGTCTCGTTCCTGTTCTCAGAGGAATGGCTTTCCGACTTTCCCCATTGAGTATAATGTTGACTGTGGTTTTGTCATAAATAGCCTTTACTATGTTGAGGTACTTTCCTTCCATACCCATTTTTGTGCGAGTTTTTATCATAAATGGATGTTGTATCTTGTCAAATGCCTTCTCTGCATCTATTGAGATGACCATGTGATTTTTATTCTTCATTTTGTTGATATGGTGTATCATGTTGATTGACTTGTGGATCTTGAACCATCCCTGCGTCCATGGTATAAATCCCACTTGATCGTGATGCATGATCTTTTTAATGTGTTGCTGTATTTGGTTTGCCAATATTTTGTTGAGGATTTTTGCATCTATGTTCATCAGCGATACTGGCCTGTAATTTTCCTTCTTTTCATTGTCTTTGTCTGGCTTTGGTATCAGAGTGATGTTGGCCTCATAGAATGATTTAGGAAGTGTTCCATCTTCCTCTATTTTTTGGAATAGCTTGAGAAGGATGGGTATTAAATCTTATTTGAATGTTTGGTAAAATTCACTGGAGAAGCCATCTGGGCCTGCACTTTTATTTTTTGGGAGGTTTTTGATTACTATTTCAATCTCTTTACTTGTGATTGGTCTATTCAGATTCTCTATTTCTTCTTGGTTCAGTTTTCGGAGGTTGTATGAGTCTAAGAATTTATCCATTTCTTCTAGATTGTCCAATTTGTTGGCATATAGTTTTTCATAGTATTCTCTTATAATCCTTTGTATTTCCGTGGTATCTGTTGTAATTTCTCCTCTTTCATTTGTAATTTTATTTATTTGAGCCTTTTGTCTTTTTTTCTTAATAAGTCTGTCTAAGGGTTTGTCAATTTTGTTTATCTTCTCAAAGAACCAACTCTTTGTTACATTAATCCTTTCTACTGTTTTTTTGGTCTCAATTTCATTTATTTCTGCTCTGATTTTTATTATTTCTCTCCTTCTGCTGACTTTGGGCTTTGTTTGTTCTTCTTTTTCTAGTTCCATTAGGTGTAATTTAAAGTTGCTTGTTTGGGCTTTCTCTCGTTTGTTAAGGTGGGCTTGTGTCGCTATGAGTTTCCCTCTCAGGACCACTTTTGCTGCATCCCATATGGCTTGGTATGGCATATTTTCATTTTCATTTGTTTCCATATATTTTTTGATTTCTCCTTTAATTTCATCAATGATCCATTGGTTGTTCAGTAGCATGTTGTTTAATCTCCACATCTTTGTCACTTTCCCAGTTTTTTTCTTGTAGTTGATTTCCAGTTTCATAGCATTATGGTCTGAAAAGATGCTTGTTGTGATTTCAATCTTCTTAAGTTTATTGAGCTTGCTTTGTTTCCCAACATATGGTCTATCCTTGAGAATGTTCCATGCATTCTTGAGAAGAAAGTGTAGTCAGCTGTTTTTGCATGGAGTGCTCTGTATATGTCGACTAGGTCCATCTTGTCCAGTTTTTCATCTAAGTCCACTGTTTCTTTACTGACTTTTTGTCTGGATGATCTATCCATTGATGTAAATGGGGTATTAAGATCCCCTACTATTATTGTGGTGTTGTTAATATCTCCTTTTAGGTTTGTTAATAGTTGCTTTATGTACTTTGGTGCTCCTAGGTTGGGTGCATATATATTTATAATTGGTATGTCTTCTTGGGGGAGTGTCCCTTTTATCATTATATATTGCCCTTCTTTGCCTCTCTTAACCTGTTTTATCTTTAAGTCTACTTTGTCTGATATGAGTATGGCAACACCTGCTCTCTTTTGTTTGAGATTAGCTTGGAGTATTGTCTTCCATCCTTTCACTCTGAGCCTGTGCTTGTCTTTAGAGCTGAGATGTGTTTCCTGGAGGCAGCATATTGTTGAGTCTTGCTTTTTAATCCATCCTGCCACTCTGTATCTTTTGACTGGAGAGTTCAATCCCTTTACATTTAGTGTAATTGTTGATATATGAGGACTTAATGTTGCTGTTTTGTCACTTATTTTCCAGTTCTTTTGCATCTCCTTTGTTTTTTGTCCCATGTGTGTTGGACTGCCAATTCAGTTTGGTTGTTCTGTCTTATGACTCTTCTAGTTTTCTCTTTATTTATCATATGTGATTTTGTTTTGAGTATTTGTTTAGTGGTTACCTTGAGGTTTCTATAAAAAGTCTTTTGCATGAGATAGTCCATTATCTGATGGCCTCTTATTTCCTTATACTAAGTCAATTCGATCTCTTTCCTCTTTCCCTTCTAAGTTATTCTCATTACAACTTACTCTATCTTGTGTTATGGCTGTGTGTTTACAGTGATGAGGTTGTATTTATTTTTGGTGTTTTCCTTCCTTTGATCTTTGATTTTGGTATTTAAGTGGTTGCTAACCTATTCCGGTAAAGATCCACTATTTTTCTGATTTTGTCTACCTATTTTTCTCCTTGCTCCAAGCTTTGTATTCTCTTTCTCTTCTTTTTTTAAGGCCTGAGGGTCTTTTTGAGCATTTCTTGTAGTGGGGGTCTCGTGGCCATGAACCCCCTTAGCTTTTGTTTATCTGGGAATGTTATTATTTCTCCATCATATTTGAAGGATACTTTTGCTAGGTAGAGTATTCTTGGCTGAAAGTTTTTGTCTTTCAGTATTTTGAATATATCATTCCAGTCTCTCCCAGCCTTTACAGTTTCTGTTGAGAAATCTGCTGAGAGCCTGATTGGAGTTCATTTGTACGTTATTTTTAGTTTTAGTCTAGCTGCCCTTAATATTGTTTCTTTGTCATTGACTTTAGCCAGCCTTACCACTATATGCCGTGGAGTGGGCCTTTGCCTGTTGACATATTTAGGCGACCTGTTGACATATTTAGGCGACCTATTGACTTCACTTACTGGTATTTCCTGCTCCTTCCCCAGATTTGGGAAGTTCTCAGCTATTATTTCCTTGAATAGGCTCTCTGTTCCTCTTTCCCTCTCTTCTCCCTCAGGAATACCTATAATTCTTATGTTACATTTCCTAATTGAGTTGGATATTTCTCAGAGACTTTCTTCATTTCTTTTTAGTCTTAATTCTCTCTCCTCCTCCATCTGAAGCATATCTGTATTCCTATCCTCTATAATGCTAATTCATTCCTCCATATTGTCAGCTCTGTTCTTTAAAGATTCCAGATTCTCCTTTATCTCCTCAATTGTTTTCTTCATCTCCATCAGTACTGATTGGTTTTTCTTTATGATTTCAATCTCTTTTGTGAAGAAACTCCTTATTTCGTTGAATTATTTATCTGTGTTTTCTTATATTTCATTGAGCTTTTTTACGGTAGCTATTTTGAATTCTCTGTCATTTAAGTTATGGATTTCTGTGCCTTCAGGGTTGATTTCTGGTTGCTTGTCATTTTCCTTCTGGTCTGGCAATTTAATATACCTTTGCATTGTGGTTCCTGTATTTTCTTTGTTTTTCCTCATCCTAGAAATATCTGGTTGCAGTTTCCACTTTCCGCCACTGTATGGGGGTTAAGGACTGTGTAATCCGAGCCCCCTGTGCTCCACTCTGGCTGCTTCATGGCCACGGGCCATGTGCCTGCCATCTGCCCCAGCCGCTCTGTCTGGTCAGCTGAGCTGCAGTGTTGGGCATGCAGGGGTGAGGGGCTCTCTCTTTTGCCCGCTGGGTCCCTGGGGTGGGGGGCTTCTCACTCGCCCCTCGTTATCCACTCTCCTGGGGTGCTCAAATGTTGATGGCACCCCTGCAGCAGGTCTGAGTCCTCTGTGTGGGAGTTTCCCACTGGCTGAGAGAGCCCAAAGAGCTATGGTTTCCCCACAGAGGGCCACCTCTCTCCCCTTTCTGGGAGCTGCATGGACCCGAATCACTGGTCTGATGGGGAAGGATAGGATTTCTCCTTACCTCTCCCCACTTTCTCTGGGGGCCCCAGCACGTCCACTTTCAGGTGTGCGCTGGTGGGGTCTTTCCGATCTTCCTTTTTGCTGCATAAGAGTCCCTTGTTGGTCTGTGACTGTCCCTTTTTTGGTATCTTATTGGGGGAAGGGTTTAGAAGAAAGGTCACTCCACCATGATGCTGACGTCACTCCCTTGAGAGATTATTTTTGCATTATTGTAGAGAATGGACCAGAGGGGAGCAAAAATGCAGAGATAGAGCCCAGGAACATATTGCAGTTGTCCAAGTTAGACAAGATAATGACCAGCTCTAGGGTGGTGATAGTAGAGAAGGAAAGATACTGAGAGGATTGGAATGAGGGGCCTTGATGATTGACTAAATATGATTGGTGAACGAGAGTGGTGAGTCAAAGTTTTGCTTAGGAGATTGGTTGGTGTTGCCTTAACTGAGATAGGGAATTTTGGAGTTCAGATGATGATGAGATTTTGAGAATCGTAATCATAAGCAAATTAATGGTAATTGTAGCCTTGGGAGTCCATAAGTGGGCTTAGACTGAGGAAAAAAAAGAGTGCTTAAAACACCAATATTTAAGGAACATCTGGAGAAAATATTCTGCACAGTGAAATTCTTCATGGAACAAACTGAGAGGTAAATGGATAAACTAGGCTATGTTTACTTGAAACTTGGGAACAAAGTTTTTTAGAGGGATAAAGTGTTTAGCAGTCTTGAATACTGAGAATTTATGAAGGATAAAGATTAAAATGTCCACTGTAATACAAAAGCTTCCATTTCTGGGTAGAATGTAGTAGATTACGATAAACGAATGGCTCCACCAACATCAGCAAAGCCAGATAAAAAACATGTAGAACCAGCACAAAATATTTAGCATTCATGTATTTGGACCTCCTAAAGAACAAGAAAGAAAAAGGGACAAAGGCAATATTCAAAGAAATAATTGCATAGAATTAATTGCTTAGAATTTTCCCTAACTGAAGAAAAAGATCAACTCACAAATTGAGGAAGCTCAGTGGATTTAAAGTAGGATATAAAAGAAAAAAGTTCTACAACTAGGTACATCATAGTCAAACTGCTGATAAAACAAAGTCAGCTGAAATCTTAAAAGCAACAAGATAGCAAAGACCTGTTTCCTTCAAAAGAGAGTCACGAAAACTTATAACTAACTTCTCAGGAGAAATGATGGATGTTGGAAGAAAATTGAATGATATCTTTAAGGTAAAAGAAAACAATTGCCAATGTAGAATTCTATAACCAACAAAAATATACTTCAGAAATAAAGCTCAAATATAGATCTTTTCAGAAAAATAAAAACTGAGAGCATTTCTCACCATCAGGCCATCTCAAAAAGAAATACTAAAGAGAGTTTTTCAAACAGAAGAAAAATTTTGCAAAATAGAAACATGTAAATGCAAGAAAAAAAAACACATATGTGCGAAAATAAAAATGCTGACCGTACAAAGTGATATTACAATTGCCCTATTGAGTTTAAAATATATTTGGAATTAAAATTCCAAATTTTAATGATAGAATTTAGTGGAATATTGAGAATATTGTAAAAATTAAAATGAGTAAGTAGAATTCAAATTTTCTATGATTCTAGCACTACAGAAGAGTGTTAAAAGTATTACTTTATATTAAAATTTAGTAAATCAAAGAAGCATGTTTTAATCTTTAGAGTAACCAAAAGTAGTTAAAATGTAAATATAACTGAGGAGGTACTAGAGAGAGAAAATGGAGTAATATAAAATATTTCATTACCCCAAGAGAAATAAGAAAGATAAAAATATATACAAAAATAAATCAAATAAAAAATAAATAGCAAAATGATAGTTATAAACATAACCTGGCTTAGTAATTATATTACATATAGGTAAATGAAGGAGCCAATAAAGGACTAAGATTTCCAGACTGGAATAAAAAAATACTGTGTGATGGTTAATAAAGAAACACATTTTAAATATAGGGACAAAAAAAAAGTAGAAAGTAAAAGATTGAAGAAGATATGCTCTTCAAACATTAATCAAAAGAGTGCTGATAAAGTTATATTAATATCATACAAAGTAGAATTTAAAGCAAATATAATTACTAGACATAGAGCATTTCACAGTGATGAAAAGGTCTTTTTAAGACTGTCACATGATTATAAATCTCTATGAACCCAATACCACAATATAAAATGTAAGTATTTTTAAAAATTCACAGAACTGGACTTTTCCTTCCTAGCATATTATAGTAACTGAGGTTGGACTTTCCTTGTTACCATGACAACCATAACACTGAATGAAATATACATTACAACTATTTTCAAATATTGGACAATAAATATTAGAAGCCTGTAATCCCTGAGAGAAGGAAACAAACAAGATGAGCCCTACATTCACCCCAGATTTCTTCCTGGAGACAATTTGTGGACTGCAGAAACGTTGCAAGAAACAAACCAAAATACAAAACAATACCAACAAAAAAAATCAATTATATTTCTATATATTAGCAATAAAAAATCAGAGGATAAAATTTTCAAAATAACTTTTACAGTAGCATCAAAAACAAAATATTAGGGGAAAATTTATCATCATATATGCAAGATGTTTAAACTGAAAACTATAAACTCTTGTTGAAAGAAATTAAACCTTAAAAAGTAGAGATCTGGGGCCGGCCCAGTGGCGCAAGAGGTTAAGTGCGTGCGCTCTGCTGCGGTGGCCTGGGGTTCGTTGGTTTGGATCCTGGGCGCACACCGACGCGCTGCTTGTCAAGCCATGCTGTGGCGGCGTCCCATATAAAGTGGAGGCAAATGGGCACGGATGTTAGCCCAGGGCCAGTCTTCCTCAGCAAAAAGAGGAGGATTGGCAGATGTTAGCTCAGGGTTGATCTTACTCACGCATACACACAAAAAAGTAGAGAGCTATACATAGTATGTTCGTACATTGAGAGTCAATCTTGTTAAACTGTCACTTCTATCCAGATAGTTCTATACATTAAACATAATCCCAATCAATATCCCCATGGCATTTTTGTGTAATTTATCAAACTTATTCTATAAATTATGTAGAAATCCAATTGACCTAAAATAGTTAAATCAATTGTTAAAAAGAACAAATTAACATTTAATATATTTTATTTCAAAACTTAATATAAAGCGATAGTATTCAAGATGGTATGGTACTGGCATGAAGTAAACATAGAAATGAAACAGAATTGAAAGTCTAAAAATAGATCCACACATATATGATCAATTTAATTTTAACAGTGGTTGCAAGATAACTTAAAAGGAAAAGAAAAGTATTTTCACCAAACGATGCTTGAACAACTGGATATTTATATGAAAAGAAATGTACTGTATATCACTCCTTAAATAAAAATCAGTACAAAGTTTGCATAACCTTAAATATAAATCTAAAACTTCAAACATCTAGAGGAAGACATAAAAGAAAATCTTAGTAAATTTGTGGTAGCCAAACATTTTTTAATAGGACAAAAAAATCATTAACCATTAATCAAAAAAATTGATAAATTGGACTTCATCAAATTTAAAAACCTGTGCTTTTTGAAAGACTCAGTTAAGAAAATGAAAAGAAAAATCACAGGCTGGGAGAAAATATTTGTAATACATATATCTGACAAAGGACTTGTATCCAGAATATATAAAGAAAGCTAGAACTGAATAGAAAGAAGATAGTCCAAAAATGAGATAAAATATTTAACAGATATTTCATTAAAGAAGATATGTGAATGTGCATTAAGTACTCTAACACATCCTCAACATTATTAGTAATCAGAGAAAAGCAACTTAAAACCATGGTGGCATTTCACTTCATACTCACTAGAATGTCTAAAATTTAAAAAGATTGAAAATACCAAGTAGGAGGCTGGCCCCGTGGCTTGTCGGTTAAGTGCACGTGCTCCGCCGCTGGGGGCCCGGGGTTCGGATCCCGGGCGCGCACCGACGCACCGCTTCTCTGGCCATGCTGAGGCCGCGTCCCATGTACAGCAACTAGAAGGATGTGCAGCTATGACATACAACTATCTACTGGGGCTTTGGGGGAAAAAATAAATAAATAAATAATAATAATCAAAAAAAAAAAAAGAAAATACCAAGTAGGGCTCAGGATATAAAGTAATTGTAACTTGTATTATTGCTAGTGGGAATTTAAAATGGTAAAATAACATTGGCCAACAGTTTGATAGTTTCTTATAAAGTTAAACATACACTTAAAATACAACATAGCAATTTCACTTCTAGGTATTTACCCAAGAAAAATAAAAGCCTATCTATGAATTAGTTGTACAAGAATGGCCATAGCAGCTTTATTCATAATAATAAAAGATTGTAAACAAACCAAATGTCAGTCAATAAGTGAATGGATTAGCAAGTTGTGGTATATGTATAAAATTTAATACTCCTCAATAATAAACAGAATAAACTACTGTTACATGGAGCAACGTAGGTGAAGCTTACAATTATAACACTGAGTGAAAGAAGCAAAACACAAAAAAGTACATACTGTAGAATTCCATTTATGTGCAACTCTAGAAAAGGTACATCAAATCTACAGTGACACAAAACAGATCAGTGTTGCCTGATACTGGGATGGGAATGGGCTTGATTGAAAAGAGGCTCAAGGAAGCTAATTGACATAATACAACACTGATATAACAATACTAGAATTTACATTCCTTTCTAGTGTACCTGACATGTATCAAATTTGACCATATGTTGGCTCTAAAGAAAGCCTCAACAAATATTACATTTTAAAATCACTCAGATCTTATTTTCTAATTACAATAGTATTTTATGTTAGAAATCAATAATAAAAAGAAAACTAGAAAATCCTCCCTTACCAGGATATTTATAAAAATAAACATCTAGTCCATGAGGTAACTAAGAAATCAATGCTAAAATATTGAAAACATTCTCTCTGAGATGAAAGATGAATCAAAAATACCTGGTATCAACATTTGTGTACTGGTAGTTCTACCTAATGTAATACTGCAAGGGAAAAAAAGATAAAATAAATGAAAAAGAAGACATATAATTGTCATTATTCATAGATGACATGTTTGTGTACATAGAAAAGCCAATAGGATCTAGAAAAATATGTAAAAATTATATTATTAAGTGAATTTTGCAAGGTCTCTAGAGGCAGGTTAATGTAAATATAGGAGAACATGCTCAGCTTCATTAGTTATCAATGAAGTGCCAATTAAAATCTCAACTATAAACCTGCCAAAATGGCTAAGGTGAACAATATGGAGAAAAAAGTGTAGGTGAAGACGTAACAATATATTACTGGTGGAAGTATAAATTTGCAGGGGCATTTTGGCAGTCTGTGGAAGTATCCAAGAAAACTGAATATGTGCATTTTTATGACTCTGCAATTGCACTCTCATGTACATACACAACAAAATTTCATATATTTCTTCACCAAAATACATGTACCAGAATATTCCTAAATTGCTCCTCATAATAGCCCCCAATTACTTAAAAGTCCATCAACAGTAAAATGGATAAATAAATTATGATGTTTTTACATAATAGAATATTATACCAGAATGAGAATTAATTGATCTTATAAATGAAATTTGATTGAAAGAAATCAGATATGCAAGTTACATATTGAATTATCTAATATATGTTACATATTTAACATACATGTAGTATGATATAGTAGAAAACATATATTAATATTATATAAAATTATATTTAATTAAATATATACTAATATTATATAATATATTTAATTATATGTTATATCATATATATTTAATACATCTGTATTACATCAATGTCTACTAGAAAAAAAGGGAAAACTTTTTGTGTGAAAGTAAGAGTTAGATTGCTGGAGAAGTAAGTAGGAAGTGAGGAAAATAGTGTCAGGGAATATAGAAAACCTTTCGAAAAGTCTGGCTATATTTTAGGATAGGCTTTTACAAATATTTACATACTTCAGTGAAAAAACCAATAAAAAGGAATGGAACAAAGATGCATTAACAGAAAAGAATTACTAATTGTACAAAGTCCCGAGAAAGCAAAGAAGGAATAGAATCTAGAGTACAAGTAGAAGTATTGGTTATAGAGAAAAAAAGAGATAACTCTTTCATTTTAGTGGAAATGGATAAGAATGAAGAACAGGTTCAAGCAGTGGCATTTTGCTGCTTCTATTTTTGTTTCTATTTTATTGTTGTTGTTTGCTTGCTTGTTTGTTTTATATTTATTTTAAGTGAAATAACCTGCAGAATAAGTGAGAATATGAGATGTCAGAGGTTTGATGAGAGTGGAAATTTGAAATAGTGTTTGGGTAGAATGAGTGCAATAATTGCCTAAGACACAAAAAGCATTGTCTGTCAACTTCAGGTTTATGGCAAATCAATTTATTTAGAAACCCATTTTCCCAATCAAGAGATTCTCTAAGAGCAGTAGAGGGTCACCTGTGGGTCAGTACCAGTGACATGGACAATTCTCTTCTACTAGATGTTTGTAGCAGAGAGAAGCAAGCTAAGAAATGTTTACTATTGCTAACAGAAGGGTTAAAATGATAGAATAATGATGATCAAGAGAGGCTGAAAAATAGCAAAAATGTGAAAAGGTCTGTAGACGGGATGTCCTTGCATGGATTGGAAGACTAATGTCATTTGGATTTTTGGCTTTACACAACCTAGTTTTTTCTTGCCTGTGTTCATGCAAGAGATGAGTGTCAGATCTAAGACCCACACCAGTGCTTTCTTACTCTCAGCCCAGAGTTCTTGCATCATCGTTAAGATGTCAGCTGAATATCATCAGTAGATGTCTATGGAAAGAGCAGAAGTCAATTCTCTGCCTGATGCTGGAGAGAAGAGAAAGCACAGGTTGAAACATCAATATGGAGAGAATCATGCCAAACCCAGCCCGAACTGCTAGCTCTACATAGGAAAGAATATACTAATTTTTCGGAATCTGTGTAACTAGTACCTGGGCTGTAATTGTTACAGGAAATTAGTTGTTCAGATAGGCATTGGCCTTTAAGTCAATGTTGTTGAAGGATAGCTAATCATTAATATTACTAACAATATATTTATAGCAGGCCATTGCAAAAAGAATCAAAAGGCGTTCTGAGTAGCCACCTGAATTGGTGTTGTGTTTGTAATTATTTCCTTTTAAGATGATACAAGATGTTTTTAGCCTAGAGTATGTGCTTTAGAAAAAAATTAGCTTTGGAAGTGCTTTTTGACAGAACAAGATTACAACTGAATAAATGTCGTCTTTCGTTTCATGTCTGGCCCTCTCAGTAGTGTTAAATTTCTTTAGTTATTCTATGCATTGATTTTTCCCTCTTTCAACTTAAATTGTCTTTTGCTGTTATCATATTCTAATGGAGAATTGGAAAAGGACAAATTTACTATGCAAATTCTATCAGTGGTCCATTGGAATAACTCTTCATACTCAAAGAAGGAGCCACCTTCTCAATTTAATTATAAGCTTGACAATTTCAATTTGAATAGGTAACTCCATTTTGACTAGCATTAACAAAGCCTGTTATTTGATTTTTACATTAAGCCAGCCTGGCTGTTTAGCATTTTTTAATGCATCTAAAAAGGGAGAACGCTTTCAATAGAGGCCATTCTTCTAAAAATCTGTTCAGAAACAAAAGAATGTGTTAAGCAAATATGGGGATAAAATTAGGTCCTCAGAGAGGTTCAGGGTGGATAATAAAAACATATTGAATTAGATGATGTATTTTTGCTAATAAATATGTGTTTAAGCATTTCCTGTGGTACACAACTACTTCTAGAGATGAAAATGGCACCTATAAGTTAGAAAGACTATAAACATCTCTAAGTATTTTAGAAAGAGTTATTTATGCTTTCACTTGTTATCTACCAACACATGTACATAATGCCCTTTTACATTACCTATACTATCCTTATTTCCAAATAATTTAACTGAGAACTTCAAAACTAAGTAAGGGTTAAATAGAAACTCCAAGCTCAGGGGACCAAATCCTGGTTTTTATTACAAAACAAAGGCAGACAAACTGATTTAATTTTATTTGAGAATCAGAAAAAAGTTTGGTTTGTATTTACACTATGAAACATTTTAAAGATGAAATAAATATTACACAATTCCATGTCCTAGAAGCTGTAATATGATTTGTTTGTGGTTTTTCTTTGCCTTATTGATTTGTTTATTGAGATCCATATTTTAAAATTTAAAAATGTTTAATTAGAAAGTAGTCCTAATTTAAAAGTCTTTAAATGGTTTGGGGCGTGTAAGAATGACTGAGCATTTCTGTTTGCTATTTCAAAAAAAGCACTACTTGGAAAATGATGGAGTATAAACATTAACAAACCACCGTCCCAAGAAAGTACCTCGACAAGTAAGATAGCCTCATTTTTCTTAGTACCAAAATATATTACAAAAATTCTACAACCTTTCCCAAAGCAGTTATTGGGTAGTCAATTTTTTAATTTTAGACATTGTATTAATGTTAGTGCAATTTCTCCAACGATTAAATATCTGAAAATAAATATGCATTCGAAGTGACACGTTCCTGAGAGACAGGGCTGTGCAGCGGGACAAGCACCAGTTACTTGAACCACGTGCCGTGGCTCAAATTCCAGCTCTACCGTTTAATAGCCGTGTTGCCATGAGCAAGCTACCACACCTTCCAGTTCCTTTGTTCTCTCATCTATGAAATGGAGATAATAGTAGTACTTACCTCATAGTGTTGCTGTGAATTAATTTATGTCAACTGCTTAGAACAGCATCAACATACAGGAAGCATACAATCAACATTAGCAATTATTATAAGCTGTTATACTTGAAGCCAAAGTCCACACATTTGACTTTCAAGTATTGCTTTTGTGCAGGTGCAACATCCACCAGGGGTCTTTAAGTTCAGGTAAATGTTGAGACTCACAAGAATATCATAGGCTACACTTGGCACCAGTTTACCCACAAGTTTATGGGATAGGAATGATATCTTTCCAGGCAATATCAGGCTTTTCTCTCCACAGGAGCCCCATCAGCATTAGTTGGTATGGCAGTTCACACAGTTTGGGAAGCTATGCTTTCCCCAGGTGACAGCCCAGGTGCAAGGAGATGAGATCTACATCAATGGGAGGGAGCTTCGCTTCGGCTCAGCATCCTCATGCAAAGCATGTATCTGATAAAGGTCTGGATCCAGAATAGGGGGAGTTCAAGCCCTATAGTATGAGTGTAAGACATTCTGGTGTTCTGAAGTAATATAGATGAGAAACTAGAAAATTAAAAGAAGGAATAACTAACGTGTCTTTTTTTTAATATTCATCTTGGCTATCAATAATTACAATAGAATTTTGACAAGGACTTTCCAGCAGACATTCCATGTTGATGTAGTTGTGTAAAACTTACATCACAGGTATTTAATGTTAGTTTTTGTAAAAAGATTCAGATGTTCTCTGAACACTGGTCACATGGTCAAAAAGCTGACATTTTGTGAGGAAAAAGAAAATATCTTTTGTGTTGTTAAACTCTTCCTTTTCTGTAGTAAAGGTTGTAGACATATCTCTAAGTAGGACCGAGACTTTTGTCGGAAAACATTTTTAGAACTGGACAAATTTATACTGTAGCTTAACTGAAATCACAAAGTACATACCACAAAGCACAGAAGAGAAGCAACAATAAAATGAACTAAGATTCCTATAGACTGATAATATTGAGTAGGACTCTATTTAGATGACCATAATTTGCATTGTTTGCAAAATACATCTTGCGGTTAAAGAGCTAGCTTACTAATATAATCACTTTATGTTCATCTAGATTCTCAGCAAAAAGAGGCAGAACTTACCAATTTATGTTTAGACATAGACAATATTGAGAAAGTTATTGTGACATTAATAGATCAGCAAGCTGAGTTATTTTGAAGCCACACCAGTGTTGTAAGAACAAGTACAAGTCAACAGCATAGGAAAAGTAGCTATCTTCCTATTTACTATGGTAGGAGAGCAGATTTCCGATTTGTCAAGGACAGAGACCTTTAATTTAGGTCAAAATCCTCTTTGAAAAATTATTTAAAACCTTGTCCCCTTTTATGGAAAAGGGGTAGATAAGAAGCTGCTTATATGTACGTGCATGCAAATACTTACATAGAACCTCAGGAGGTTTGAGGGCCTTACAAGCCATTCTTGTTCTCAGTTGATAACCTTGATCAAGAACACTTCAACTAGATCAGAGAGGAATGTCACCAGGTGTTAGGGAAAATAGCTCCTTCTATGGTAAACATCTCAAGTTACATTTGCCTAGAAGAATTTTCGGTTGATGAAAATGATTTCCAATGGTAAGAGAATCTGTGGACCTGAGTTTTACAGGTTGCTTGGTTTACTCTACCAGACCTTTAGAGTAAATTAACATTCTTGTCTTGCACAGGTACGTTTGTGAAATTCAGAAAACTTTGTTCAATAAATTGAACACAGAGACCCTAAAGTGGTGCCTTACCTTACTCAAATTTGCCTTTGTTTTTACAAAGAAGATTCTATTGAAACCTTCCCTTGAAGAACCCTGGATTGGAGGATTTATGATAATTTTTGCAGACATGAAATTGTGCATTTATTCTCTATGAGTAGGCCTGAGCCACTGCTTGAGCCTCAGGCAAAATTCCCTACCATTTGCTAGGCTTGTCTATACCCATTGCTCGTGTGGCCTGTGATTTGGCTAATAGCAGAGAGTTATGCATACTAGCGCACATAGCTCTCAGACCTCAAAGATCCTCCTAGAATGTCTTACAAGCTTCCCTCATGAAATAACAGTATTCTTTCAGCAATTGTCCTAATCTGTCTGCAAAACTAGTCTTAGTGGGGGCCGGCCCGGTGGCGCAAGCGGTTAGGTGCGCGCGCTCCACTGAGGCCGCCTGGGGTTCGCCGGTTCAGATCCCGGGCGCGCACCGACGCACCATTTGTCAAGCCATGCTGTCGCGGCATCCCATATAAAGTGGAGGAAGATGGGCATGGATGTTAGCCCAGGGCCAGTCTTCCTCAGCAAAAAGAGGAGGATTGTCAGATGTTAGCTCAGGGCCAATCTTCCTCACACACACACACAAAAAAACTAGTCTTCATGTTCTCCTAGGGGGATAATTTGTCCTCTGGTTTTTCTGATCACTCAGAGGAGAAATTTTGCTACAGCCATTTAGGATTTTAAAATAAAAGGATAAGAGATCACAATGGCACAGACAGGGCTTTGCTGATTCAGTGAGGAAAGAAGACAATACAGTTTCCACATTTTAAGGCCTGGATTGATCTTAAACATTCTCTTTAGACTGGTTTATATATACCACTTATATGGAGAAATCAAAAGGAAAGGAAATAAATACAATCTATACATGACAAGTTTACAGAGTCAAAAAGAAGAGAAGAGAATGTTAGTTTTAGAGTGGGAACGCCAAAGGCCACTGGTGAAATCCCGAGAGACAGCAGTCCCTAGGACCTTCTTCCATAGAAGACTTTATGGTAGCACAGAGCTTTGGAGTAAACCAAGTATTTTCATGTTTGAGAGAGAAAATTACCAAGGATTCTCAATACTGTTTACATTATTTCATCGTTTAGAAAAACTTTCTTTTTCCTATGGTGAGATTGTAAACTACTTTGAGAATCTAACTGGCTCCAGGATGTTTTTAATGAAACTTGCTAATTATTAGAGGACAGATTTTAGCCTGCAATCTGTCCATAGAGTAACATTAATAACAAAGTGTGTTATTCTATTCAAAGTCTCGTTTTTTTTTTTAAGTTGTGTACAGATTCAGAAGCTCTAAGTATCCTCTGAAATACGCGTGAGTGCTTCATGAAATCCTGTTTAATGTTTACAAAACATTTGTCATTCCTGCCACATGCACAGATTTTACATTTCTGGCTTCAACAAGTAAAAAGACTTAAAGATGTGTAGTTGCCAAGTATTACTGCCTCTCAAACTACATATTTTTTGGTGTCACCTTTTCAGGAGTTAGAGCTTGGCATATAATGGAGCTAATTAAATTTTCTCCCTAGGAAGCAGCCAGCTAGACCGCTGCCCCAGGCACACAACCTCAGCTCACTACTTTCCTTCACTCATTTATTCTGTATGTGAGATGAGACTTCGAACTGCAAAGGCAGAAAACTCAGGCCAGGCAGCGGCTGATGAATTTTAGTAACTACAGAGCCAGTGTTTGAGTCTCAACTCTGACAGCACACGTCACAGGGAGGTGACAGTGGAGGCACATCTTTCTGTGTGAGTTGCCTGTGGATGACAATCTGCCAAACTAAACTAATGGAAGAGGCATTAGTTGTATAAACATGAACCAACTTGGCTCAGCTCTAAGGTATTTTGCAAGATTCTAGGAATATCACCCGTTTTCCCCTGAGATTGTTTTTGTGAACAACCCAGAAAACATAACAATTAAAAACAGAATCATGTGGGAAAAGGTTTCTTTTAGTAATTTCATTAGTGCAGCTTCAAAATTAAGCAATTTTGTCAGTCTTCGTAAGAAACAACAGAAATGATATTTAATAACAATCAAGTATTTGGCAGTCATTCTACTAGGTTCTTTACACATATTATTTAACTTTGATAAGCGTTTTTTTCCTATTTAATATCTGAAGAAGCTAGGAGGAAAACGGTTAGATGATTTGTCCAAGATATCAAATAGCAGACCTGAAATTTACACCCAACTTTATTTGACTGAAAAGCTTTGGCTTTATCTATTGTAACACACTGCATGACCCATTTAAAAGTTCTGTGTTTAAAAAAGAGACTCTTTTAGCTGGAATGATTTAGGAAATATTCATGAAAGTGAGTGGTATACATGAGTGTGTACACCTGAATGTGTGTATGATATTTATCTTAAACTATAAATTCCCTGAGATGGGAGAATTTTCCATTGCTGTTCTTATAAGTTTACTTATACATAATATAGCTTTTATTATGGATAGTCGTCTCCTATAGGAAGGGCTCAGTGTTACTCCTGGAAATTGGGAAATTCATTACAAAGAAAGCAGTGACCATCTGGACCTTGCGATATTATATAGAATTTATAGAATCCATTTCTCTGAAAACCAAGAGAAAGAAATTAATCTCTCTAAGTTATCACCTTAGAAGATGGAATATGGATCTATTTATGTATCAGATAAATAGATAAATAGATAAATGATCAAAAATAGATGGATTGATGTAGATAATTTACATAGATATATAAAATGGAGATTAACATTCATTTCTGGGATAAAAACAAAATATCACATTTCAATTTCTGTAACATTAACTCGTTTTAAATTCCTGATTACATTTTTGAATAATAGCTCTTTTTTCCCCCTACAGTTGGACAGCGTTACCTCCTTGATCCAAGCAGCCAAAAATTTAATGAACGCCGTAGTGCAAACAGTGAAAATGTCTTACATTGCCTCAACCAAGATCATCCGAATTCAGAGTCCTGCTGGGCCCCGGCACCCAGTTGTGATGTGGAGAATGAAGGCTCCTGCAAAAAAACCTTTGATTAAAAGAGAAAAGCCAGAGGAAACTTGTGCAGCTGTCAGACGAGGCTCAGCTAAGAAAAAAATCCACCCAGTGCAAGTCATGAGTGAATTTAGAGGAAGACATGTCTACTGAAACCATTGTTCTATTCTTGTGCCTATATTATAAAGTCCTGGCTAAGCACACTGCTTTATTTTTACACTTGATTAGTTCCATGAGTTCACTAACTTTTAGAGTTTAACCCACAAATAACGTAAAACATTGGAGGCTTAACCAACATTAGCAACATGTATTTGGGATCTTGTCATTGTCATCTCTATATGGCCAGCACCTAATAAGTAGTCACTATATGCTTGTTGAATGAATGAAAACTTCAGGTGTCATTCAGCCTTTCCCATCACAGAGAATTTCTCACATTCATTACCAAATGAACATAGGAGACTAAAGTGAGTCCTGTTCATGTGTAATAGCTTGTGTGCACTCAGTTTTCATTTTGAATTAAAACATTGACATGAGCTCTTGACTTGGTTTTCAATGGAAACAAAAAACTTCATGAAATCTTTTCCCATTTAATCTCCATATTTTCTTTACGTGACCTGATCTGACCTGACAGACGCTTGTGACTATAGGAAAAAAATGTCAATCTCTAGATATCTGTATCTATTGTCAACTGATTACGCTAACATTCAGCAGAAACTAACCAAGCTTGAGCAGTCAAGCTACTTCCTGGATTTTTAAGTCAGCCTTGATTATTAATGAAGCAATTTATTAACATTATAAGGTTACAATGAGCTTTGATGCCACAACATGCCTTTTAGGGTTCCATCGTGTTTAGCAGTTCTGCACAATGAGTGTTGAGTTTAAATGGATCCATCAGAATGCAAACATGGAGGAAGAGTTACCACCCACTTGGGAAATGAGACATCTAACTATATCCCCCAGTGAGTTATGATGACAGAAATGTAAGGAGTTCTGCATGACTCCAAAAACCCATTTGTATCAGCTTGCAATTATAATTAAACAGAAAAGGCCAGTTGGAAAAACCTTTTGGCATTGAGTAAAATATAACTGTGTGAATTGTACCATTGAACTATGAAGTAGAGTTAATGGCAATGAAACTGGAGTGACTTTAATAACATTCTTTTAAATAAAAGTCATTGAGGTCATTTTATAATTCCAGTCACTGTGCTCATCCCTAATTGAGTTCATAATGGACTTCACAGTAGTCTCAGAGTCCAGTGCATTGCTTCTCTCTCTCCCCTCTCTCTCTCTCTCTCTCTCTCTCACACACACACACACACACACACACACACACACTCATGCTCTCGCTCTTGCTCTGGCTCTTTGGAGTAGTTAAATTTCAGTTTCACTTTTTCTCATGCATAGAATTCCCATTCACAGGATTTTAAACATGCATTCTCTATTCTACTTTATCAAAATGATACTATAGTTGTAACTTCACTTTTTACGACATTGTCATTGATAAGTTGTTTCAACAACCATGCCATCTTATTTTGATGAAGTAGAATTCAAACACGCAGCACCTGTGGGTGTTCGGAGGACCAATTTGGGGAAAGGAATGTGTGAAACATAAAAATGCATAAAGGTTGAGATCATGATGTATACGATATCTTGAGCAAAACAGTATGGGGAAAGCATTTATTTAACAAGTCATTATAAATTATGGGGGAAATGTTAACTTCCTGTTATTGTAGTAAATTATTTCATTCTTCCAAAATTCTGGGTTGCCTGGGCTCAGCACATACACTTCCTAGGAGGTGAAAGCAGTAAGCTCCTCCCTGTCTTGCACTATGCACTGGCCCACAAAATTTTTCCGGACAGAGTCCACACCCTAAAAAGGAAGGCAGTGCAGAAAGGAATTATGAAATCCAGCTAATTCTATTTTCCAGAGCTATCTAGAGAATTGAGGCAAAATAAGGAGTTTCTTTTATTGAAATGCTACCATTATTTTCTGCTCTAAGTATACAATGCAAGAGTAACATCTATGACACATCCTTTTTTCAGTGTGAATTTATAATTTAGTTGAAAAAATAAATTTTTAAAAAATCACCAAACTGCTAGCTGTATATCTTAGTTCCGAAAGCCACATGCTCAAGAATCGGAAGAGTCTCATTTAGAAATTCTAATGTCCGTTTGATTCTACATCAGCTTTCCACAGGTTGGCGTTTAGAATGCTGCACTGGATGCCAAAAGAACAAAAACAACTTGAAATTATACAATTACCAAATAACCTCTATATCTTTAAAAAAATGACTCTTTACCCAAAACAAGATGTGAACAAGGCCTCCTCTTCAAAGTACGTGGATTTCCAGCTTAGCTCAAAGCAAACAACTATAATTAAACCAAACAATGTAAAAATTAACTTGGAGAATGTGCCAGGAGTAAAATCTGCTGTAGTAATCAAAGGTGCGATAAGAACCAGATGCACAGAGCTGAGAAAGACATCTGTCCTCCTGAGTGAATTCCTGTAGTGGGCGGCATTTCAAGATTTAGTTTGATTCAAACCTGCTAATAATATAAATGCTTATACACAAGAAAAATTAACAGCAAATATATTAACAAATCTTTGCGTTATAAAGCATAGTTAAATGAATCTAATCAGTAAGGAAGGATGTGGTGGATATATTTATATTGAAGCCCTTCTCCTGCAGGGGAATGGCAGAAATTTCTTAACGAGAGTGATAGCTTGGCCGCCCATCAACACATCTTCTGAAATCACATCACAGAGATTGGTGCTTCTTCTGATGATACATTTGCTTTATCCTGTTAATCAAAACTCACCTTTTTCTTTTAGTGAAATCAGTTTATGTTATTTTATGTAGGAAAAAAAATCCGTGAGAGGGAGAAGAGGGTTTATACAAACTACAAGGTCAGTTCCATCCTGGTTAGGCACCAGCCTCCCTGTCAAACATTAGCCTGAAATCAGAATGATAACCTAGAAAATATCCATGAAATTGTAATCCACTAAAGATTCTTCTAGTTAGAAAAATTGGAAAGTTTTCATCAAACAGGAAAGATGAGAAATATAAATCCCTCCCTTTTATTTATCACAAGTGGGAATTATTGGATTAAAATTTTTGTTTCTTTCTAATGGAGTTTCTGGGTACAAATTGATGAATGAGTCAGAAAAAAATTCAAACACTGAATTTCTAAGGTAAGTTGTTAATTATCCCCTTTCTGTTTGTCTTATGACATGAGTGAAAACTATGAATGTATCAGAAAATATAATATTCTTAAATGTGCCTTCTGGCCTTTGCAAATCTCTTAATTTATCATTATTAATATAACATAAATGTTCCCCATAAAATTTCTTCTGTTTAAGAGTAAGGACCTCCATAGCTACCCAGAAGACCAACTTTTCAGTCTGGCATTCTTGCACACTTAACACACACTTACCCTTCCAAGGAGGTCAGTTTTCAAATCTTACTACAGCAAGATAATTATGATTGTGAACCCACAGTTAAGTGCCCAATTTGGGCCTCAAACCCAGTAATTAGTGCCCCTTGAATTCAATGATAAGTAGCTGAAAAGACTAACGTCTGACAACAGAGAAAGTATTTTCAGTGGCTTTCTACACCTTCACTTTCCGGGTTGTCTTTTCATCTCACCCATCCCTGGGCTAGGTGTCCTCCTATTAACCGTTGACACTTTTCTACCAGGCTGATGCAGTCAGGCCAGCTCATCCCAGTCAATTACTCCAATTAATGTCCTTTCCTCTTAGATCATGCACCAAAAATATCCCTTTCCCATCTCTTGCCTCCTTAGGTGTCTAACCCACATATAAATGAATTAATATATCCTGTGGTGTTCTAGTTAAAATTATGAAATTTAATTCCCAGCAGAATTATTCCCTGTTTTTTTTTCTATTCCAGAAAACATTCTTATCCTTTCAGTGTCAAATGCACACTTCCATGCTAGGGATTGTGGTTCCCATGGATACAGATTTCTGTATAGTGGCAGAATGAATGGAATGAGATCTGAGGCTTTTCCTGGTGATGTTGACCATTCTCTGGTGTAGTCATCGCAGAATTGCCAGCCTGTTTCAGTATTGTAAATAATTCTCTAGGTCAACAAAGCAGGCATCAGAATATCAAGTTAAATGAATCTGAACTTTCTTTTGTCAGCCTGTATTCTGCCAAGACAGCCTGCTTATTGCGTATTTAGGAATCAAATAGCCATTTTTCTGTTTAGAAAGTCAGAAATATTTCTGTTTGAAATGATCAGAAAGTTTAGGGGCATCCAGTTAAGAGATTATAACTTGCATATTATTTCAATAAATCTTTTTATGTAAACTAGGAAAAATTCTGAAACCTGAAAAATTTATATTCATATATCATTTTCATTTACATATCACATACCAGGAAACTACACTTATTCAGATGAAAACCCCATAGTACTTCTTTTGTCATAACTCTCTTCCCATACCACTATGATATATCTTTAGTATTAGTATTTTTCATGTTACTACCAAATAAACATGCTAGGCCTAAAGATGGAAGCCTCTACATACAAAGTAGTTTAAAGTTTTCATTTTGGCCCTTTGGGTCTATTAGGAAAGAAAATGTGGATGTTATTAACACCAAGTGTAAACAACTAGAGATGTCCTAATCAAGACTGTAACACTATACTACACATCTACAAGAAGAGAGACAAGAAGAAGAATTAAAATTTTAAATACAATGTTTTTTTCCACTTTTAACCAATTTACATGAGCAAGAAACATTTTGTATTAAAGCACAAGAAAGAATAATTTACAACATTAATCATTTTACATGTGAACCTTTTCCCCCTACCAGGATGGATAGGATCTATTCCTAAATACTTCAAAAGAAGATGATTAGTACTAACTGAGAGAACCATTTCCAAATGGAACCCAACCTTACCAGAACCCCATTTATGGGCAATAGGTAGTTTGTAGGGCTGGCCTGTACATAGATCCTGGGATGAGATGTTTCATGGCTGCAGGCTGGCTTACGGCATCCAACAGTCCCCCTTGGTTTATGGGAGCAAAATACAAGGATTGACTTTCAAAATGAATTTGACAAGTTGGAGAAATTAGCAGTAAATACAGAGCAGTTCTAAAGGAACATGGGTAAGAAAGTGACAGAGGTATGAGAGAGAATAAGAAGGGCAGTTATAGAAACAGATAACTTTTATAGCCAGAGGGAAGAAGAGTGAAGATTAGGCAGCCTCCTGCTGAGGAAGATTTTAAGGCTAGGATGGGGCCCTTGTCTTTGGTGGTTTGGGTGACGTCATGGCAGAGGCAGGAGGATGAACTGTATAACTTTTGAGGATGATTTAGTAATATTGTTTACAAGATGAGAAGTGGGTATTTAGCCAGTTTTCTGACGATAGATGATGATGGATGAAATTCTTCCAAATGTCAGAACTAATCAATCAGGATAATCACACATTCATATATTTAACAAATAGTGTTGGGTAACTGTGATGTTCCAAGCACTGCTCTAAGTTCTTAAGATGCACCAGATAACAAAACGAACAGTGATCCTTGCCCTCATGTGCCAGCTCTGTGTTTAAATGCTATTACTTATTTAATTCTCTCAGTAACCCTATGTGACAGACTTTATTAGCTCCATTCAGTAGATAAGGAAACTGAGGCTTAAGCAGGATAAGAATCTTGCTCTAAAACTCACTGGCTTTAAAACTTGGTTTGTTGCATTCTAGAATCTGAACCACATCATCCAGACTTCCTGGAAAATGGGATTGGATTTTTCAGTTGAAAATAAGATACACATTTCAAATGCTAGCTGGCTTCCTATGTAAGAGCAAGAAGATCAAAACTTAAAAAAAATTATTATTAATCCCTACTTACATCACTCAAAGCAGGTAAAAGGCAGGTACATAAGTTATTAGCGGCATATTCTCACCTGTATAACCGAATGTAGAGTATCAGATATATGAGGAGTGAATATTTCATCCATGTAATCTGAAATAAGGTGCAAACTCTTGCCAAATTACTTTTGTTACCATAGAGGAGAAATCTTCAGTGGAAAGGCCTGTTTCCACCCATCTTAAGCGTTGATTGGTAAAAAACATTTGTTGGCATCATTTTTTTTCCATTTTTACTGCTAATGTGTGTCTGTGTATTTGGAGTTATAGATCTCAGGGGCGTGTTGGCCAAGGATTATTGAAAAAAGGTAAACTTTGTATTCCAAACTTACCCAAATGATAGCAAATGTATGTTTCCTTCTTTATGGAGATCACAAATGTACGTAGTATGTGCCTGACTGTAGGTAAATTAAGTCCTTTAATTTTACATGGTCCTTCTTCCTAGAGCCAACTGAAGGCTAGACTCTTCTTCTTGCCCATGTTGCTGGATATGCCTTCATATCTTAGGCCTGGAGTTGTTAAATGACTTCCTGATCTTTGTTACTGTGGAGCCACAGGTTTTCCCTCAAACTGGTAACGTGTTTATTTGGGGTCTTCACTTTTGGGTACTGGGCAGCCCTGATGGTACCTGTTCCCACCTGTAAGAAAAGGAAGCTCTCAAGAAGGAAATTCCTTTTGAAAAAGGCTCAGATTTCTAACAATCATCTCTACAAATCTCTTCAATGTAAGACATACAAAAGCCACTTAAATGGCATTAGCAGAGTGGTCCCTGTGTTTTCATTTCCAATGAGATATTTTCTAGTTCTGAAGTTTTCTTTCCTTTACATTTTCAAAAGGAGTGCTTATTTTGGTTCTGGCTTTTTGAACTTGAAAGTATGTAGGATCTCTTTAAACATTTTAAAGCTCCTTTTCAATAATTAAATCAATAGTTCAAAAGCCTGCAGATAGCTTTTTCGTTTTCTATTGGCACAGTCATATATTATGCAGTCTCAGGCCAGCCCTCAGCATGTCACATCAGTTTTCCATCTTTATGAATTATCTGAACTCTCTTTGGTATTCACTGAGAGTCTAGCTTAGACTGAAGGGTTTCCTTGACCTGGGCTTCTAACATGAGGTTTGGACCGGAGTGTTTATTAGTAAAACAAATAAGCAAGTCTGAGATGTTAGTTCATGCAGTTAAACAGAACTTTCCTCCTTCCCAAGGCTTTAAACATAAAATTAATTTAAAAAATACTGTAGAGATAGTGTTCCAGTGCTTGCCAAATTATGCCATTATAACTCTCTATTCTTATTTGTTGGTATACAATATGTCTATGGGAGAATTTCAGCAATGTCTGAAAGGGTCAAGCTGTGCTTCTTATTGATTTTGAAACTTTTCCTTGTGTGGTACCATCCCTCCAAAGAACATTTCATTGGACTTAAATGACAGAAGAATGGTTTTTCCTCCATATCCATGCCTAGCAAGTCCCTGAAAACAGAAGTAGACATGTGGTGTGCCCAATTTAGTACCTAATTGTTGAGACTTAAAACAACATTTTCTTGGGCAAGTTGGGTAATTAAATAGGAATTAAAACTTCCAGTGAAAGATTTCCAGATGCCCTTACTTTCCATTTTGATTACATTTTTAGTTCATAGTGACTTGGCCAAAAAAAAAGAATCACTTTATTTTATGTACTTTTATAAGCAACAACTTTGAGAGCTTATACTTAGTGACATTTCTGATGGCAATATGCAAGAATGAAGGCAGATTTAAACTAAGACAGTCTGAGACGAAATAAAAGTAAGCAATTGATAATAGGTTTAATGCAGCAATATCTTGAGAACTTAAATTTAGTGGCAGTTAAGGTGTTTCAGCCCACCTTGCTTGTACATGTCACTCTGCTTCGCAGAAGGCAGGGTGAGGCTGAGTGAACCGCCCACTACAGTAACGGGCAATTCAAAGCTGTTTCATGGTTTGGCTATAGATAAACTTTGGCAAAAGCACTTGTAGATCTTTCTGTTCCATATTTACCCTTAAAGTCAATTTCCTCAATCAATAAAAATGAATTATTTATCCAGGAATAAGAAAATCTCTTTGATATCTTCACGACATTGACATAGAAGCCCAAATACTCCTTGTTTGAGATTCTGCATGCCTTTTCTGTTTAACTGAATCAATGAAAAAATTTTTTTCATTGTGCTCTCAATTGAATTATTTCACATATGTAACACTGGGTTTGTTTTGAAGTTATGTAGTATTATTTGAAACAATATTTTTATTTCTACTCATGTCACTCTGTAGTTTATTAATAATTTGCTCAACTGATAAACCTTGTATGTCAAAACAATAAAAATGAAAGGACTGATTATGTATTTGGTGTTTATCTTTGGTGGTATGTGTCTAGGGTGGGGCAAAAAAAGGAGGTTAATGAATTGCTGAGTAGTCTAACCATGTGCTTCTAGGAATCACCTTCATTCCCACTCTCCTTCAGTTATACGTATTGCAATTCAGGGAGGGTACTTTTACAAACTACTGCATGCACACAAGTAACATGAACCGTACCTGATAGAGTTAAATTTTTAAGTTAAGTGAGCATTTGTTTGTCCAATACGGGCATTAGGCTTTTGCCTTTAATAGTCATGTCTATGTAGTTGAAGAATTGTTCTTTAGTATAGGACTTTATGAAAATGACCAATAATTATTGACAATAATGAGACTTCTGGGAATATCTGAACACATGCTCCATAGTGGACATTGGAATACCATTGGCTCTACCAATCTTCCTGCATCCGAATGTTGGTGGGTTCTGAATATCCATCTTGGCTTCTTCATCTCTACCTTGACAATAATCCTTTTTCAGTGTGAATCCCGTGGGGATAGTCTCTAGATACTCTTCCAGGGCTTACACACTCTTGTTGTCTGTTCTGAGACATCATTTTCTCCCTCCAGGGCCCCCAGCGCTTCAGAATGCTTATTGCCAAGTCTCAGTCTGTTTAATACTTGCTCAAAATGCAGTCTGTAAGTACAGAGTCTTTATCACTTAATTCCTATGAATGACTGTGCTTCCCTTCCTTCAGTTCTGCCAGATGCCGGCTGCCTCTTTGTTAATGAGAATGCCGGCATGAAGTTGCCTTTCTGTGTCAGTCTTTCCCAGACCCCAGGAGCCCATATTTGCTCTGGCTGCAGCATCCTCTCTGCCTCGATCTGTTCTTTGTGCTCACTCTGGGGGTGGAAGTGGAACTAAAAGCACTCTTGGCAAGAAGAATCTGTTCCTGCTTGGAGCCTGAGCTGATGCCCCGATGTTTCCTGGGCAACACTATTAAACATTCCATCCAGAAGTAACTCAGGGAGGTCACTTCCAGTCACCACATGTCCAATATCCTGTGGCTTGTGAGGGAAAAGCTGCTGTCCATTGTCAAGTAACTCTGGCTTCTATTCTGTCTGAATCTCCTGCTTTTTGGACAGGAGAAGGGATTCCCTTGAGGTATAGGCCCAGAGAAGGGAGTTCACTTGAAGGCAACAAGGAGTGTCAAACCCAAGGGACTGTCATACTCAGGTTTGTCAGAATTGCCCTTTGTCCCTGAGGATCATGGAGAGAGCCTAGAGGCATGGATCTGCTACTCTGAGTTCCAAAGAGAGGTGGAAAGAATCCCTTCCCTCTTGCCACCTTTCCTGCCTTCTCACTACCCCCTCTAGTTGTTGGTAGTGACAGAATGTTAGGTGTGCAGGTGAAATCTACATGTCACAATTTATAACAGCACAAAAGACAATTTCCTATCAGTGGATGGAGCACCACTCAGGCCAAACCCTAAGGGACAAAAGTGGGCTGTCCTCCTCACTTCGTGGTGTGCCCTCTGCAGGCATTGATTTCGAGCAGATTTTAGCATAATGCAGGTGCCCAGCATTATGCTAAACATGCTAGTTGCATTGTCGCATTGATTCTTCACTATGGCCCAATGGTTATTCTATCCTACTCCCACTTTACAGATAAGGAAAGCAAATGCCAGTTGAAGTAACTTAACCATGGTCACCTTACTGGTGAGTGACAGATCTGGATTTTGAACCCAGGAAGTCTGAATTAAGTTTACACTCTCTTTAATATAAACTATTCTGCAGAGTGAAATCATTTCTATTTTTCACTATCTGTTCATATGGAAGCCTTTTCAGCAAAGATCTGAATATTTTCAGTTTCATCTATGATATGACCAGATATGAACAGGCCCATGTCTTTTACTTTAAATATTGACCTTTTTCTTAGTCTGATCAACTTTTGTCTTACTGACAATCTAACAGTCAGCTTGTAAGAGGTCCAGGAAACAGAGTTCCTTCTACCCCTAAGTTACTTGGCTCAGTGTTCAAATATTTAGAATGAGACAGACTACCACAGTATTTGCCCTACCCTTTGGTGAATGTGAAAACAGGAGACACCCACAAGACTCAGTGCCTCTCCAAATTTTTCTTTCATGTGTCTCTGACCACAAAGTAAGGTACTCAGAAAATATGAGACATAGCAACTGAACAGCAACACAAGTCTTAGATTCTATCTAAAACTTTGGATACATTTTGCATTCCACTATTTAATGTATCCCATTTTTTTTAATTAAAGTATAATTTATTTTACTATAAAGGTAATTACACCTTTTCATATGAAATAGTGATGGTCAAATGGGTGGCACCATGTTTATCCTGTGCCTTCACTACCCTCTGAGGTCTACTGGGATGGCTGTATCTGATTTGAGAAACACAGAAACAGCCCAGATGTGTGACACTTATTGGGAGGCAAGATGGCAGCATGGCCAAAAGCATGGGCTCTGGCATCACCCTGCCTGGTTTGCATCCTGGCTCCACCATTGTTAGCACCAGCCTTCTTGGGCAAGTTGCTAAACCTCTCATTATCTCAAAATTCTCATTTGTAAAATAGAAATGACATTTCAGAGTTCAATGAACAAAATAATGATGTGTTTTAGAATCAATGCCTCTCAGATTCAATGAAATATGATAGAATATACCACATAGGATTACTATGAGTTAATGTTTGTAAAGTACTTTGAATGATGCCTGGCACAAGGTAAACAAAATTTAACAATTATTATTATATGTATAATTTACAAGCTTCAAGATTAAAACACACAAAGTTGACTCCTGTAAGTTCCTTTATAGGGGAAACAGGGGGAAAGAAATGCCTGGAGCGGGATAGCACGAGCTTGCCAGGAATGGCAGAGTAGCCAGTTTATATTAATTCAGTCAACAGATATTGAACACCTATGGGTTGGAGATTCTTCCAGGTACTAGGGATGCAATAGTCAATGAAAACAATTTTTCTTCTTAATGGATTTAGAGACTGACAGAAGAGATAGGAGTTAATTAAATAATGTGTCCAAAAGCGCAAATTTGTATCTTTGATAATTGCTACAAAAGAGAAGCACACAGGGGCCATAAGCCTAAAATTAGGGGCTTTGGTCTAATTAGAGAAATCTGGCAAGGCTGGTCTGAGAAAGTGAGACAAGCTGAAATTAGAAGAATGAGTAGGAGTTCACCAGGTGAAGGGGGATGGGAAGGGCATCGTAAGCAGCGTTAACAGCCTCCTGTGGGAGGGGGAGCCCCGCACACACCGTGTTCTGAGAGCAGGCTAATGGAGAGCCTGCAAGTCAGCCCGGGGGAGAGGAAGTCAGTGAAGTAGCCAGGTACTGGTTGGCCACGGTGGGGAAGACAGTAAAGGGACAAGACAAATCCTGTCCTTGTAATTCCCCTAAGGGCAAGCAAGGCAAGAGGCAGGCTCCCACCGCTTTGTCTCCTCAAGGAACCTCAGCCTCTTCTTCCACCCCAGGTGCCTCCTCGCTCTTGCCAGCCTGACACCTTCTCCTAGGAGGGAAAGAATGACCCTAAGTTGCATTTTCACAAATAAATAAAGTACATAGGCTTCTAGTTCTGCCATCCATTCTGTGGGATATGGCAGAAATATTTCAAACCAAATAGAAGGCACGATTCCTAGGCTACAAATTGCATATGTGAGATGGGTCCTCGCAGCCTCTGCCCTGGACTCCTTTCTCTGCTCGGGGCTCTGTCCTGTCTATACCAGCTCCCCTGCTCATCCCTGCACAGGGCTCTGTTTCTCTCACAGATGGACTAGAAACTCTGTTTTTGGTCCCCTTGTGAGAAGAACACATTATAGGAGGAATTTGAGGTAGACTTGTTCATCTTTAGGAAGAATCTATAGTGGGAGGTCCAAAAGGAAATGGCTCTTTTGTCCTTTATTATAAGATGTTTTAGGGAAAAATAGAAGAGGGAGAAGAATAAGAAGACGAGAAGATGCAGGAAATTTGTAATTAAATATATACAATAAAAAATCTTCATTTATATATATGTAATTTTCATTATATATAAAAATCCATTATATATATGATTTCCATTATAAAATCTCCATTATTTCATATATGTATATATTCTCCATTGATTATACAAGTGAAAATATTAAATAGCTCGTAGATATCTGGTTAATATCTGGTTAGAGGGTTGACTCTGGCCGTTATTGGAACAGGCAGGAAGAAGATCAGATGCAACAGGGTTCCCTGCAGGGACTCTGGGGGAGGACTGCACGGTGGTTAGAAGCGAGGAGTCTGAGTGTCACACCCCACCAATTTCTCAATATTTCTGTACCTGTGTTTCCTTATCTGTAGAGGGACTATACATATTACTTAGATCTATAAGAGAATCAAACAAATTAATATATTTAAAAGCACTTGACAATGCTTTGCATATAGAAAGCTCTATACGTCCATTAACTTTTCCCATTATTGTGGCTCAACAACAGGCACCACACACTCAATAAGGAGATCTTCTTTTGTTTCATAGCTGCAGTTCGTTTAGTTTTGTTTCATTTTTATAACGTATTTCTTTTCTAATTATCTGTATCAATGAAGGGAAATTATTCAATTAGTATATCTCAGTTTAGGAATATTTATTGTCATATACACTAAATACAAGCCACTAAATTAGATGCTTTTATAAACATGACTTCATTGAATTCTCACTCCTTAAAGTGGATATTATCATCATCTCCATTTTACAGTTGAAAAAACTAAGGCTCAGAGTTTAAATAAATTGCTCAAGAAAGATATATGGTAAGTGGCAGAAGAGTTAGGTTTTAAACACATTTCAGAAACAAAGCACTACTTTTTTTTTTTTTTTTGCTGTGGAAGATTGGCCCTTGGCTAACATCCTTGCTCATCTTCCTCTACTTTATATGTGGGATGCCTGCCACAGCATGGCTTGATAAGCAGAGCATAGGTCGGAACCTGGGATCCAAATCTGTAAACCCCAGGCCGCCGATGCATAGTGCACAAACTTAACCACTATGCTACTGGGCCGGCACCCAGAACATAGCACTTTTAAAGACACTGTATAGAATTAATGATTAAGCACTTGTCTCTGAATCAAGCTAACTGGGTTCAAATAGCACCTCCTTAAATTACTGAGTGAAGACAGGAAATTTATTTAATGTCTCTGAGCCTTATTTTCCTCATCTGTAAAATGGAGATAATAACTGACTTATAGCATTGTTGTAAGGATTAATTGCAATTAGGCACATAAAATATTTAGTGCAGTGCCTGGTCCATAGTAAGGGTGCAATGGGAAACAATTAACATGATTGTGAAATATCTATTATATAATATCTATCTCTTCTTGCTTGGGTAGAATAGCAGCTCTGGGACGTCAGCAAGGCTTCCAAAGTTATTGTGATCAGCATCCCTTTGCACATAATTTACTAGTATGTAATCAAAACACCTCTAAAATGCAGTCCAAGTTGTAGGTGACCTTTGATGAGAAACTTGTAGACAATTTATTTTGTTATACTATTCCTCACAAAAATCCCATAAAGCCGCTTATCTTAGCCACGCCAGATGCTTAGAAAATTGAGGCTAAGAGAGATAACAAACCTACCCCAGATGATTATGACTAGTGGTGTCATAGCAATGAGATTCCAACGTATATATATTAGCTCTCAAATGCTCAAGTAAGTCTACAAACTAGTGTGTATATATCTTTCCAATAGGTGTGTTTCTTAAGAACAAAAACTCTTTGTGAATATCGACAGCGTTGGATATTAAATTATTAAATTACTGCAGGTGGCACGGACATTTTTGCACTATCTGTTTTCCAATGGTTTATGGTTTATGTTGTCCATGCTTACAGGGATTGGTTGGATGATTGTAATTCTCCCGCTGCTTCAGAACACCTGCAGTAAAGGCAGAACAGTTTAAGTGTTCACTGAATGTTAATTGAACAAATGAGGAAAGGATTAAATCAAGTTCCAGCAGCACTGACGTAGCTGCAGGGTCTGTATATAAATGACACTTTTAAATAATTGGTGCAATTGAGAACGAAATAGCCAATTCCAGAGACATGTTTTATTCCATTACATCAAGACAGAAGGAGAGAACACAACTCATGTACCATTAGATCTGTTAATATCAGATCCCATAATTCTTCTTAGATGTGCTGGGAGATAAGATAAGATAGATAGATAAGATAAGATCTGATAAGAAAGAAGGGAAGTAGATGAGCCATGGAAGCACCTCTATTTACTAGAACACACTTAAGTTGTGGATCACAACATTACAGCGAGGAAAGAATTCCACTGGCTTTTATTAACTAGGAATATGGTGACTGCAGAGGCCTCTCTAAGAGTCCATGTTCATGTTTCATTTTCCCAATCCCAAATCCATTCTTTTCCAGGGAGAATGGGCACATCAGAGACTTAGTAAAAACCACTGAATGTGAAGAAAATACTAATCTCCCCTTTTAGCTTTCAAGACAGATGATCAAGTTTTATTCTATTGAATCAAAATTATAAGTAGCCATATTCTTGATCACAAATACCAAAGTGATACTCCTTCCTCCTAGGTTACTGAGAGGATCATATGAAAGAGTGTATGTGGTAGTGCTTTGGGAATAGTAAAGTGTAGTCTTCGTTTGTAATAAGTCTGTTAAGAGAGTCTTGAAAGTCTGCCTAAGAGAGCATCACAATCTAGTCTTCCTTTATAGCCACAGAACCCTGTTTTCAAATAATATCTTTTGTAACCTCAGTTTGAATGATAGAGGAAATGTAAAGCTGCTTGAGTTCAAGCCAGGAGGCCTTCACCTTGGCCTTCCATCCTCTCTCTGTTTCCTCAGAGGCAAGAGGGTGCACAGAAGACAAAAAATCCGAGGTAGGCTGGTGTCTGCAACCTCACAGCTATCTGCCTTCATTTATATTTTACTTTGCCTGAATTTTAAAGCAATTTGAATTGGAATGCCTTTAGGAAGGTCAAACAATCCTCAGCCCTAGCTACCATCTACCCTCTGTTGTCTCGCCAAAGGATGATGCTAACATTTATCAATATATTTGAATTTGGGCTGTTTTGTAGAGCTTTTGTGACTCCTAATGCTTTTAATTTGAATTACCTTTAGCGTGGCTGCTTTCTATTTTTCCTTCCAGAAAGGATTCAAAGGATGCAATGTGATCCAGCCAGGTTCCAGGAAAACGTCTGTCCCTTATCAATAGCACAGCTTACCTCTAAATTTTACTTATGCTCTTATTGTTTCTTTACCAATCATTGTCTCCTGAGGGATTCAGGACATTAGATGCTGCTACAACCTGGAAATCTTTGTACTGACTTCACTCACTGCTTTTAACCCAAGGCTTTGTGGGGTGTAGGTGGCTAGGTAATGTTTGTTGAGAACCTACCATATGGTAGACAGCATGACAGGGCCTTTACACAGATTATCTTATTTGATCTTCATACTAATATTGTCATCTCCAATTTACTGAGGTTCCTGGACTAACTTGACTAAGACCACACAGTTATTACGTATCAAGACAAGGATTTAATTTCTCTTCTCTTTGGCTCCAAAGTTCTTGCTTTTCTTCCACCCAAGTGTGTATATTCTCCTAGCCCCTAGCACAAACACTCCCAAAGCTAATTTCAGTTCTTCCCTTGCCACCTCTCAATGCCACTCATTTCTCCAACTGATTATTTGTTTCTTTTTAGAACAGTCATTTCTTTTTTTTTCTATTTGTATGGGCATTTTCATTCATTTTGATTAATCAGCATCTAAACTACTTTTGATATTGGGGATTTCTGCGCATTAGAGGTCTGATTTGAATGGGGAAAACTGTCTCCCTCTAAAGAGAGAGATGCCAGACCCTTGCCTATCTAGACTCTCCCGCAGTTAGACACAGGCAGTATATTTGGCTCCGGCGCTCAAACATGCATGCTAGTCTTTTTCTCAGGAGCTAACTACAGCAAAAACCAAGAGCATAAGTGATTGCTTTGTGGTGGAGGTAGTGAAGGCAGAAGAATTTTTCACATCAAACTAGGTTTGAGATGTGGTTTTGGCCATTTTCTCTGACTGCTTAGCCCAACCTGGTTTTCCAGCCCTTCCATTGATTTGAGAGCAGCCCGATATATTTATAATAAAATAATTTTAAGCTTGATTCACCCTAAGTCAGCTTCTGTTTCTTGAAACTTTTAACTTGGACAGATAGAGTATTTTTATAGCCACCGTAGTCACTCAGTGGTAGTTATCTACCACAAAACTCCAGAGAAACACATGCAGAAGCACATATGTGCACACATACACACAGCACGATGGAAGCCACGAGACTGCCAAACGAGCACCTGAGCCTCACTGCCCAGAGCCACTCAACATTAGATGCCCACATCACAGTGCTCTTTTAACATTACATCAATTCAATACGCAAAAGATTACTGTGTTCCACTTTCTTTCCATGTGAAATCTGCTGCTAACCTTTGAGCCCTTACCAGTCCCTTTTCCTTTACTAGCCATCTCAACCTCTAATTGTCATAACCTAGAGAGTCACATGCCCTGAAACCCTCTCTACTCTTGGCCTCCTTCCCATACCTTCTTTCCCCCTGCCTTTACACATCCCCCTTTATATCATGACCGATTGATTCCCTTTAAAAATCCTACTCCAAGTTCACCTCCTCTAGGACTCCCTGACTGATTCACTTTTCCTAAACCCCAACTTCTCCTTTATTTTATTTATTTATTTTAGTGCTCAAATATACACTGCTGTCTACATAAAAATTCTAACTTTGAAAAAAATATATATGACATAGTTGAGATAAAGTGATGTGATAAGTTATAAAACAACTAACATTTATTGTTTCTTCCTGTGCAAGTATTATACATCTCTATCTTATTGAACCTGGAAGCTGTCATTGACTTATTTTGGTAACGGAATGTGAGCCCCAATGCTGTGTGTCATTTCTAGGAATAAATTTTAAGAACCAGTCTGTGCTTCACCATGTTCCTTCTAACACAAGCTCAACCATGTTCCAGATAAGGACTGCTCCATCTCCATCAGCTTGAATATTGGCATGAAGACAACTTGCAGGGGCCGGCCCTGTGGCGTAGCGGTTAAGTGAACGTGCTCTGCTGCTGGCAGCCCGGGTTCGTATCCTGGGCGCGCACCGACGCACCTCTTGTCAGGCCATGCTGTGGTGGCGTCCCATATAAAGTGAAGGAAGATAGGCACAGATGTTAGCCCAGGGCCAGTCTTCCTTGGCAAAAAGAAGAGGATTGGCATGGATGTTAGCTCATGGCTGATCTTCCTCACAAAAAAAAAAAGAAGGAGAAGGCAACTTGCAGCAGAATATATATATGTATCCCAAACAGGAAAGAATCCTTTGTTGTTGTAAGCCTCTGATATTTTAGTTTTGTTTATTACTTACCTAATTAGTCCAAACGGATGCAAGTGATGAACAGCAAGTGTGTGCAAGTAAATCAAAGTGTGGTCAAGTAAATAAAACCACTTAAAAAATGACTTCCTATTGACATGAAAATAAAGATATTAAACTTATGAGGGAAAAGGCAAAAAGTAAAGTATGGAAAGGGAGGGAAAGTAAATTTTACAGAAAAATGCTGAAAAGGGAAAAAATATGCCACTCAGAAAATACTCATTAGTTAATATGTGATCCATGCTAATGACAATTAAATGTAAGGCGTGAAAACTTCAATAGACTTGCATATTGTTGTAAAATGAAAAGTGAGTTGTAAACAAATCTATTTGTTTGAAAGAAACAGGCAGTAGTTGTTTTCTTTATTACTGTTCAAGCAAGCTGGGTTCTCAAAAATTATTTAGAGATGAATTATTTCTCTGGCACAATCAGGCTTTGCCTTGACAAGTATTGAGATTTTTTAAAAAAGTGTTTCTCAGAATTCTAGTAGTGACTTTATTAGTGTTTTTTTTTTTTCTTTTGGGGGGAGATGTTTATTTATTTTTTTTTGGAGAGAGGAACTATGGAACTGACAATTAGCACAACCATTCCTATAGCAATGAAGTAAACAGAGAGAGAGAGTGAAATTCTTAACTCTCAGCTCCTTAAAGAGCTGTGTGTTGACTTCTAATCCTTTCACTGAAAGCAGAAGTTAGAAGAAACTGTATAAGTGGGGGAAGGTGAGAGCCCAACATGAATTCTAAAAAAAGGAAAAATGAAAACAGAGCTTGTTTATTTTAAGAATAAGGTCCTGTCCAACTAGCTATCACCTTCAACATTGTTTAAATAAGGAGAATGGTAGTCCAGACACAAGCAAGTTATGATGCCTTTCAACATTAAGCTTTTGTATTTCTATTTTTTTCTGATTAACATAGCTCAGTTCCAACATTTATAAAAAAAGGAAAAAAAGAAAATGACTCCAGCCAGAAATAACTTCTGATAACATGTTGGTCTATATCCCTCAAACGTTTCGTTTATTTCCTTCCTTCTTTCTACTCCATTCCTCAAAGAAAAATAGCTATATATAATCTTTTATAATTACCAATTTTCCTTTAACAAAAATCATGAACAATATTTCATGCATGACAATATAGATTTACAGCTACTGTTTATAGATTGACTTGCCCTAGGATTTTGGAAAGGAATGCTTAACTTTAAATTGCAAAGAGCCAGATGCATTCATCCTCTTTGTTTCAAAGTAGTTGTTTGAGCATAATTTGAGGACAGCCCAGGCATGGCTCTATTTTCTACCTGGTATTAAGAATGCAAGGAAAAATTGAGCAAATATGTTGTTTCCATTATTTATTCTTTCATTCAAGAAATGTTTACTGAGGGCCAGCCAAGTGGCGTAGTGGTTAAGTTAATGTGTTCCACTTTGGTGGCCTGGGGTTCATGGGTTCCGATCCCAGGCATGGACTTACATACCGCTCATTAAGCCATGTCATGGCAGCGTCCCACATACAAAATAGAGGAAGATTGGCACAGATGTTAGCTCAGAGACAATCTTCCTCAAGCAAAAAGAGGAAGATTGGCACAGATGTTAGCTCAAGGAGAATCTTCCTTTCCGAAAAAAAAGAAAGAAACGTTTATCGAGTGCCTTCTGTTTGTTACGTGTTGTTCTAGGTGTTAGGGATAATAAATATCATTATTTATTTGAAATAAATAAACAACACCAAAAAAAAGTCCTGTCTTCATATGGCTATCAGGCATAGACAGACAATAACAAATATTTTAAATGGTGATGCTATTTATCTGGGAGGGGAGATAAGAAGGAAGGGGAAAGAGCTATGCCTATCTGGGAGGAGAACATTCCAACAAAGTGAAAGGCATTGCAGACCCTGAGGTAGGAGCTTGCTTGGAATGGAAGCCAGTAAGATTGAGAGGGAGTGAATGAAAAGAATGGAAGATGAGGTCTAGGAGGTTAGACTACACAGGGCCTTGTAGAACTCTCACTTTTTCTTGATTAAGAAAGAATTCACTGAAGGATTTTGAGTCACAGAGTGACCTATTGGGCTTATATTTAAAAGGATCTCTCTAACTATTGTGCTGAGAATAGTCTGAATGGAGACAAAGACAGAAGCGGAAAGACAAGTTGGAGGATAATTTCAATAATCCACCATAGACATTATGGTGTTTGGGCAGGTGAGACAAAAGGTGAGCTGACAGAATTTGATGACTTGTGCATGGCGAATGAAGTATATAAAGCAAGGGTCATCTCAAGGTTTCTGGCATGAGCATCTGGAAGGTAGAATTGCCACTTACTGCTTTCAAAAAGACAATAGGAAAAGAATGATTCAGGGTGAGATCAGGAGTTCAGATTAGGACTTCTGAGATTTAAAGCATGGTTTAGGCTAGAGATAGAAATTTGGTATTCATCAGAATGTAGATAGATTTTAATACCATGCCATAGGAGGAGCTTCTCAAAGAAGTGAACGTAGGTGAAGAACATTGAATCTTCAGTCCTCCATTTTTGGAAGCTGTTGAGATGAGCCAAAATCAGACAACAGTAAAAATGATGGTCAATGAGAGAAATGGAGAACAAGAAATTGTTGTGTCCTGAAATCCAAATGAAGAAAGTGTTCCAAACAGGAAGAAATGATCAAATGTGTTAATTTTGCTGATAGATTAAAAAATATGATCACTGAGAATAGACAGGACTGTGTAATAAGGTGAAGACATTAATTAAACAAACATGAATTGAGCACCTGCTGAATATCAGACTCTCTGTTTTTACCATGGAAGACGCAGGCATGGGCAATATCTGGCTTCTGCTCTCAAAAATCTCAAAATTGAGAGCCGGAAATTGATATCTTAAAAAATATATATATTTTATTTATATAAATATTTACATATATATGTGTATATATATATGGTAAATGTGACAGAGATTAAATGAAAGTGAGAAACAAGCAAAGCTGTCTGCGAATCTAGGAAAAGATGTCTCATTTCAAATAGATTGATTCAAGAAAGTAAGTAAACTATTGAATTGTGGCTTATAGTGAGTGGAATTTAGGCTGGTGGAAGTAGAAAGAATACAAGTTCAGTCACAAGGATCCGTGTAAGCAAAGGCAGAGATGGTAAAAGCACAGAACATATTCACAGAAGAGGTGCAAAAGAGCTACCTAAAGCATTCCCCCTTCTTCATTCTTGAATGACACTTGATTCATTCTTCATTCTTGTCACAAGCCACTTTTGAGTTAATGGCAATGAAGCGGGCTGTGACCCAAGAAGAAATTGATATAGTAACAGTCATTCTGGAAGTTAGCAATTGCTTTATCAGAGTCTATGGACATGATGTGACTGTAACAAAACCAGAGAACAGAACTCATCCACCACAAGAAATGGGGTCTTTTACAATAGTATCTTTAGGGCTCATTACTATAATTTTTCAATTTCCTCAAATATTTTTAACCTGTGGTATGAAATCCTCTGACTTCAAAAAGCTTATTCTCTAAAGCAGTATTCAAACCAAACATAGCTGAAGGATAGAAACATCTACCTAAATGAGATTTCTCATGAAGCTTCACTAAAGAAATTATCTCCTTCAGAGGTTGGCTTTGCCAGGTAACTCAAAGAAGATTGCTGTCTTCATTTTCCATTCCATTTCTTTCTGGTTTCTCCATGCCTCTCTCCCTATAAGGAGATTGTGCTTAATCTTCTCCCCATGGAAAAGATACCACATGTTGGTGGTACCAAGAGGGATACCACCTAAGGGAAGGCCCTGCCCCTGAGCAGCTAAAACCTTGCAAATCATTTATTTGGCCATTGGATGTCATCAGTGTTCTATGGAGTACCTGCTGAGTGAGTTCTGTCCAGGGAACGTTACAAGTTAAAGGCAGCGATTTGCTTATTGCTTTGATGGCATATTGGATCCCTCTCAGTTAAATGGTGTGGAAATAGTAACAAAATTCGTTTTTATTAGGCAGTATTTTAAGATATCTAGTAATAACATTTTCTGAAAAAAAAAAGAAAGCTACATACTCTGAGACAGAAAATGTGAATTGGATAGACTCAGTCTTGAGATTAAGCTGGTTGCTAATGCTAATAGATCAAATAATCAAACGATGTGGCCAGAGTTTTAATTATTTCTGGTGATTGAATCCATCTGGGATATATGATGATTTTTTTCCTACTACTTCTGGGAATGTGATCCTTAATGCTGGACAATTTGGGAAATACAGGTACATCCCAAATACTTTTTTTCTGTTAGCTTTCAACAAAAGATATAGTAGAGAAGAAGGAAAAATGCAAATATCTAGGATTAATGAATACTATTATTCAAGTAAGAATTTTAATCAACTCATGGAGATTTCTTTGAACTATTAGAGATTGTTAATGGTTTTTAAAAGTTACTGCTTTACATTATTTTAAAACAAATGTGCAAAATTATGCAAATGATACAATAGACAAAATGAAACAAATATACAAAAATTGATGTAGCATCACTATAAAAGAATTCAAACAATATTGAAGTATTTAAAATAAAAATTAAAAGTTCCCCTTTAATTAGACACAGCCATCATCCCTCTTCTCCCACTCACACACTTGACATCCTCCTCTTTTTAGAGGAGGCCATTGTTAAATGTTTCCATACTCTTTTTAGGATCTTTTCCTATATATATATATACATATATTTCTATACAATTTTACAGTTATTATTTAAGGCATTTGGAGGTAGGTTACAATATTACAATTGGAATAGAGTCACAGCAGTGTAAGGGCAACAGGTCTGTATTTGTAGAGAGTGAACAGGAAAACAATTTTAAGTCTATTCTCATGTCATGTCTTGATTACATAGAGTTGGAAGTAAGATTTAGAGTGTTATTAGACTTTATTCTATATAATAACACACAAGTCATCCCTTCAAGTCTCTCAAGGTCTTTACAGGTACCAGGGACATATATAAATACAGGAGATTCAAGTGAACATTGACCTTTGGTTAGCCAGGAAGAATTTACTTTGTCTTCATTAGGGAGTGCTAGGACATTAACAGAGCAATAAATTTTGATTTCTTTTCCTCACTTCCATTGTTATCAGATTTCTTTTTAATTATTATTACACTGTTGTTGAGCTAACAGGTTTTAATGAAGACTAAGTGTCTCTGATCTGTATTTGTTCAGTAAATAAACCATTAGATCACACACAGAAGGTCAACAAGGACAGAAGTTAAACAATATTGTTCAGCCTTGAACAGTATCCATTGTGAGAGATTAACAACATAACAAGTGGTATTTTTGACTAGGGAAAAATAACACTAGTGTATAAACAAAAAAAAAATACAATAATATTTTCTGAGTTTGAATCTGCTGAAAGGAAAAAGAAATACGTTTTGAAATTATTTTCCTCACATAGCATTAAGGCATGGATTGTATATATTAATTGTACATTTATAACGTTTAGCTTTGTTCAGTCATAGAATGTTATTTCTGGACTTCTCATACGAAGAGAAAATGACAAAGGCGTGGAAAAGAAAGCCCACGAGGAAAGATGAAAGAAATTGAGTTTGTTCATCCTGGAGAGAAGCAACTTGGAGGGCAAAGTAATAATGTTCTTCACACAAGTGGAGACTTCTCAGAGAGGGAGCAGTGGCTCTCAGGAGTGTGGTCTTCTCTAGCACACTCCCTGCTGGCCAGGAGGGCACTTAAAGCAAGAGCAGTTAGTATTATATAATTAACTAAGGGCAAAGGATCCACTTTGAAATGTTGCTTGGGGACTTGCAATGAAATTCGCCACAGTCAGCACTGACAACAGAATAAGAGGAAACACACTTTCACCTCAATATGAAGAATTGTGGTTATAGACCATGGTTTTAAAATTTATCTGCGTAAGAGAAAGAAAGTTGTTACAGGAGAAGTTGTACAAGGATATGAAAAATTGGATGATTGCATCAGTCTGGGATAGTTTGGTCGTAAGAACAGATTTTTTTCTCAAAGTCCTACAATGCCAATAACTCAATATTAGTATTATCTTAAATAGCAAAAAATGGAAATCTAGTAGTTAATTAAGGAAAAAAAAATGGGCTGAGTACTTAATAACTGTTGAAAGCCTTCTCAGTGTCCGTGCCATGTGATGCATTTAAATGACACCTTGACACGGTTTGCCAGCTGACCAGAGTCCCACCGTATGACTTTGCCTGTACACTTTCTGGCACCATATACCTGGACAGCAGGTAACAGACACTCTTCTCAGAGTCTATTGGAAAGATTAATAAGGCTGATTCACTGGGATCTCTCCTGATAGAAGAATGAAGGCACTGTGTGCAAAGAACGGTAAGGTGCATACGGTGCATCTCATTTTACAGATGATAAAACTAAAAACAGAAAACTGGCTCAAGGTAAATAGTGTTTGCTACTAGTCACAGAAAAACATTACAAGTAATTGCAGTACATTTTCATTTTCTCATTTAGTGACCAGAGATCTTACCCCACAACAGTTTGCCAATTGTCACTTTCACCATAATAATATTTAATATAATAATAATGGCCACTTAGGCCTTAACCTATGCAGTCGGCAACGTAGGATTAAAAAATTAGAGAATTGCCCCTCTCCACTATCCCTCCCCTTGCCCAATCATATGTTTTAAAGTTGGAGTAGCTTTAACATGAAAAACAAAATTGTGACTACTTTGTGAACGAACGTGCCAGCTCTATTCTTGAGATTTCTTTTCAGACCAACTGCTTTGTGGATTAATGTTTTAATGAGACATTAGCTGACGTATTTTCTGAAAATAATATTTTATTTATGATCAACTGCTTCCATTGAAAAATATCACAAACTTTTACACTTTTGCCCTGCTAGAACAGATGGCAAGTCAATTGTCAACAACATTTTTTTTAAGGCACCGAAACGGAGGCGGGAAGAAGAATAAAGAATGCTTGTTCTTTGTTAGATGTCTTAATTATATTTCCAAAGTAATTCTTTTAATCTTAGAAAAGATGGTACTGTAAGATCCCTGAAATTAAAATGAGTAATAGGCACTATTTGGCAAAATTGAAGATGAACTTGCTAACCATTTAAAGAGTCTAATTTAACTAATTAGTGATTATTGCAGCTGTCTACTTTTCCCTCCATCTAGTCAAATTTAACTTTAAAACTTTTTTCCCCCCAGAGGGTAAACTGACCCTCAAATTTTTAAAATAAGATTTCTCATAGTTTTCCCCAATAGTTAAGATCTGGCTCCGTATTCCCTTCTCATAATGGTCTATGGATACCCTACACCAGAATTTTCATTTTCAAGTGATTCCCAGTGATTTTATGCACCTAAAGTTTGATAACCACTGTGACTCCAGTCTTTTAGATCAATAATTTTCAGTTTGAGTTACTCAAAGACCTAAAGTTTAATGGAAGATTCTCAGGACTATATCAGGAGACAAGAGAGAGACCAAGAAGGAGGAGCTTTAAATTATTTGCCTTTGATGAGAGCAATTCATTTCTACACGTTTTGTAAATTTTGATGAAATTCGAATGTGAAAATTACCAATTAAATGGCTATATCCTGTTTAAATTTTTGTTGTTGTCAATTTCCCTTTTGGTTTCCCGTAGATCATACATAATATACAATATTATGTAATATACAATGTCTCTCATTTGATGATGGAAAAAGAAGGAACATTTAGTTTTTTGCTAGTTTAGAAAAAAAGAGAATGGGACAATAATGTTCTCCTACAGCTGGTGTGATGCTGGAAGGAAGAATCAAAATGGAGACTCCCTGAGGAAGAGAGAGCCCTAATCTAAGGAGTAAATCATCTAAGACTGCTTTTCAGCAGTCATGTCCTAGAATCTGTCGCCCAGAAAAGACCAGTATGAAAAAGCCTTGGAAATGTTTACGCTATGTTCTGTTTAAAAAGGGCCAGGGTGAAGGGATGTATTATGAATTGCAGCGTGGAGTCTCAAGAAATGCATTTTTTTAATAACGCCTATATAATAAAATGCACACATTCTTAATGGATTGTCCAAATTTAAAAAAAAATTACAGGCTTGAAGTAGTGAGACAAAATTTTACAATTGGCTTGTAAGAGGGAATGGATAAGGGCAGACAGAGAAGAACATTAAAGAAAATCCAGGTGAAGGCTGAAGCACAATCTCTCCTTGTCATACTAGAGAATTCCTTCATGCTGTGGGTAACTGACAGGAAAGGTAGAATGTCTCCAGCAGCAATCGTCAGTGCTTTGTGTCCTTCCCAGAAAAGCAGGAGGCAATGACCAAGCCCCTAGAAATGGTCAAATACCTACAACCATGATAGTGCTTATTTATCCTGCTTCCACTAGTTTCTAAACTGTGTTCTGGGATCTTATATTTGGCGAGTCTTGTCAAAGAAAAATTGTACCAGAAGAATTAAAAGGCAAGAGAGACTGTATTCAAGACTATTGCAATAAGGAAGAGAGATTGAACTCAACTCCTCAAACAAAAAGTGGGAGAGCTTTTAAATGCTGAGGTGAGCTAGTGGAAGATGTTATGGGGGAGGCTGGTCAATATGATTAGGCCACTTGTGCTGACTAATTGGTGCTAATCTAAGTTAGGCTCCTACTCCCCTGCAGGGACTGGGAGATAGGGATCCTATCTTTCTTGGTGATTACATTTCAAAGGCATGGCTCCCAGGTCCTTGACAAGGGCATAACTGGGTTGTGAAAGGGCTGTGAGAATATTTATACCTTGTAGGGACAGAAAAAGGACTTACAATCACAAGTCTTCTAAAGTAAATGGACTGAGAAAAAGGAAATCAGGAAAAAAGCTGTCTAAAGTTTAGTCAAGCTGAGGGGAACATTGGTTACCCTCAAGACTAGAAAAGTCAGCAAAAGTTCTCCTTTTCTGACCCATAGCATCTCAAGTTTGCTTTTCATAGGTTGAAAACATCTGTTTACAGGTCTGTCTTTTCACTAGACTAGCACTTTTACTCCCAGCAATGACTCCAATATTAAATGGTGAACTTATACTTCTCAAAAGTGTATTGATCAATTATGAGCATCTTGACTATACTAAGTAATGGGGAGAGGAGGAGGAAGTGACTTCTTAGAGAGCCCCCCAGGACCAGTAAATGAGGTGATGACAAAAGCCGAGAATGCCATCATAATTCAGGTATTCTCAACAAGATCATGTTGAACCACACAGGTTGTGGATCAGGAAGCTCAGCCAGGATGAGAATTGGCGCTCTGTATTCTCCTAACAATTTAATTTTTACGGTGTTTTTTCTTCCCAAATACAAATGTACAATTTGACTTCCACAAACTTCCATAAAGGTGAAGCTGTAAAGATATCGTCTCAGGACACAAAAAAATGTTAGGGACATCATCTGGAGACTTTCCTAGAAATACTTACTTTGTAGAAAAATAAATATGCAAAGTTCTTTGTGCATTTAAGAGCAAATTGCTTTTAAGGGAATAAACAATAATCCTGATATTTATCAGTTCAGAAAAGAGTCAGATTTATACACTTGACAGAGTAGAGGACGGAGTGGGTGTGGGGCAGAGGTAGGGAGTGAGTAGGTGTGGAGTGGGGCAGTGGATGGTTGACTGGGTGAAGGATGCAGCATTTTAAACATAGTTTGGGCAGAGAGTTCTTGAATTTACATCCTGTAAGACATCTTATTGCACAAATTTTTTAAATATATTGAATAATTAAAACATTTAAGACCTGAACCAAATAAATTATTAAATCTGGCTACAGTTGGATTTTATTTTCCAATTACTGTATCTGTTTAAAATAGATTTTTATAATGGAATTGAGGCAATGAAATTTGGTGATAAGAAATTCAAATTAACAACAAAAAATATACTCTACTTCCAAAAACATTTGGAACATTTTTTCCTCGACGTCTCTTTTGCTTTTTTTTTCCTTAAAAAAATACATTATTGGGGCCGGGCTGGTGGCGCAAGCGGTTAAGTGCGCACGTTCCGCTGCAGCAGCCCGGGGTTTACCGGTTCGGATCCTGGGTGTGCACCGACGCACCACTTGTCAAGCCATGCTGTGGTGGTGTCCCATATAAAGTAGAGGAAGATGGGCATGGATGTTAGCTCAGGGCCAGTCTTCCTCAGCAAAAAGAGGAGGATTGGCAGATGTTAGCTCAGGGCCTATCTTCTTCACTGAAAAAAAAAAAATACATTCTTAAGAGGAATCACTGAGTATATTAGTCAATAATAGATACAGCTGGCTTCTGTACAAAAAGATGGAACTGATTTGTCTATTGGTTCCAGCATAACGGAAGCTTAAATCCAGTTTCCCTGCAATGTTCTGGCCTGAAGCATTGCAGGAGGGAAGCTCCTATTCTAGGAGCATTGGTCCATAACAGTGGCTAACAGTGCTTCAATTGAATCTTGAGAAAGAAGAACAAAGCTGGAGGCATCATGCTTCCTGATTTCAAACTATACTACAAAGCTATAGTAATCAAAGGAGTATGGTATTGGCATAAAACGGACACATAGATCAATGGAACGGAAAAAACAGCCCAGAAATAAACCTATGCATATACGGTCAATTAATTTATGACAAAGGAGCCAAGAATATACAGTGAGAAAAGGACGATCTTGCCAATAAATGGTGTTGGGGAAACTGGACAGCTCCATGCAAAAGAATGAAACTCTACTACTATCTTCCACTATATGCAAAAAGACAAAAATATATGTAAAAATTAACTCAAAATGGGTTAAACACTCGAATGTAAGACCTGAAACCATAAAATTCCTAAAAGAAAATATAATGGTCAGCTCCTTGACATTGGTCTTGGAGATGACTTTTTGGATTTTACACCAAAAGCAAAAGCAACAAAAGAAAAAATAACCACAATCAAATATCATCTCACACCTGTTAGAATGGCTATTATCAAAAGGATAAGAAATAACAAGTGTGGGTCAGGATGTGGAGAAAAAAGAAACCTTGTGCACTCTTGATGGAAATGAAAATTGGTTCAGCCACTATGGAAAACAGTATGGTGGTTCCTCAAAAAATTAAAAATATAACTACCATATGATCCAGCAATTCCACTTTTGGGTATTTATCTGAAGAAAATGAAAACACTAACTTGAAAGGATATACACACCCCCATGTTCACTGCAGCATTATTTACAGTAGCCAAGACACAGAAATAACCTAAGTGTCCAGCGGTGGAAGAATGGATAAAGAAAATGTGGTATATATATCCAATGGAATGTTATTCAGCCATAAAAATGAAAGAAATCTTGCGATTTGCAATAACATAGATCGACCTTGAGGGCATTATGCTAAGTGAAATAAGTCAGACAAAGACAAATACTGTATGATCTCATATGTGGAATCTAAAAAAAAGAGGAAAAAAAAAAAAAAAAACCGAGCTCATAGAGACAGAGAAAATAACGGTGGTTGCCAGAGGCAGGGAATGTGGGGTGAGTGAAATGGGTGAAGGAGGTCAAAAGGTACAAACTTCCAGTCATAAAATACATAAGTCATAGGGGTGCAATGTACAACATGGTGACTATAGTTAATAATAGTGTATTGCATATTTGAAAGTTACTAAGAGATTAAATTTTAAAAGTTCTTATCACAAGAAAAAAAATTTTGTAACTATTTATGGTGATGGATGTTAACTAGAATTATTGTGGTGATCATTTCACAATATATACAAATATCGAATCATTACATTATACACCTGAAACTAATAGAATGTCATATGTCAATTATGCATCAATAAAAAATAATAAAATATATAAGGACCTCATACAACTCCATAGCAATAAACAACTCAATTAAAAATTAGACAAAGAATTTTAATAGATATTTCGCCAAAGAAAACATGCAAATGGCCAAGAGTATTTGAAAGATGTTCAGCCTCACTAATCGTCAGAGAAATGTAGATCAAAACCACATGATATAGCACCTCACACCTGTTAGAACGGCTATTATTTTTTTAAAAAAGATTATAAGTGTTGGCAAAGATGTGAAGAAATTGGGCCCTTGTTGTACACTGTTGGTAAGATTGTAAAATGGTGCAGCCACTATGGAAATCAGTACAGAGGTTCCTCAAAAAATTAAAAATAGAAGAACCTACTGTATGAACTGGGATTCCCACTTCTGGATGTGCATCCAAAAGAATTGAAATCAGGATCTTGAAGAGATACCTGCATTTTCATGTTGATTGCAGCATTTTTCACAGTAACCTAGATATGGAAACAACCAAAATGTCTGTCCAGTTGAATCGATTAAGATAGTGTGGTATATAGACAGAATGAAATATTATCCAGCCTTAAGAAACAAGAAAATTCTGCCATATGCAACAATATGGATGAACATAGAGGATATGGTACTAAGTAAAATAAGTCAGTCACAGAAGAACAAATATTGTATGATTCCACTTATATGAGGTATCTAACACAGTCAAACTCATATAAGCAGAGATTACGATGGCGGCTGGCAGGGATGGTGGAGAGGGAGAAATGGGGAATTGTTGTCCAAAGTATATAAAGTTTTAGTCATGTAAGATAAATAAGTTCTACAGATCTGGTGTATAGCATAGTGTCTATAGTTAACAATAGTGTGCTATACACTAAAACTGCTAAGCGAGTAGATCTCATGTTAAGTGGTCTTACCACAATAAAAAACAAAAGAAATTGCTTTAGATTTGCAGAGGTGGAAAATAAGTTAAATGTCTTAGAATGGAAAATGGCATAGTTTGCTTCCACTCAAAACTGGAGATGTTAGTAAAAAATAATAATAATGCCATCAAAACAAATTGAATAAATTTTTCCTGCTACCACTCAGTTCTTCTAAACAATGTTTCTTTTGCTGTGTAATACTAAACTCACATGGCTAATGGCCTTTTTTTTTTTTTTGGATTTTGGTCTCCTTTACCCTGAGAAATCCTTCTCCCGTCTTTGCATCTCTTCTCACTATTACTCTTGTCTTTGTGAAGAGAGCATACATGCCCTTTTGAGATAGAAGAGGGAAAGAAAACAGGACACCCTGAAGGTTCTGCTTGGTTTCCCATTATTTGTGGGGTTTATAGATGCCATCTTTCACAAATTTGCTTCTGAGTTTTCCCAGTTAACTGAAATTGCTTTTAATAGTACAGGATGGGCTATATTAAATGGAGTAACCCACAAAACTCCATTTCTGGTCACATCTCTCTTTAGCCCAGTCTACTGACTATGGTGGCATTTTCTTTTCTTTTTTCTTAAATGGAAGAGGCACCTTTTTTTCTCTTCTGAGCATAAATAGAAAAACTACTACTGCCATTATACACACACACACACACACACACACACACACACACACACAAAGATGCCATAGATATCTTTGGAGGTTTTACTAAACCACAGACTACAACTGCAATATTGCATTATAAAATTCTAACCTTATTGTCAGAACCATACACTCTTAAGAACTTGAAAAAAAAATAGAATTAGCATATTAATTTTAAGAAGAGCCACAGGAACAATATAACATTCAGAAAAGATTGGCTATCTTTAGGTAGGACTCAGATGGACATCAGAAACAATATACCTGGCTGTTCAAAAATGTTTTATAGAAGCATATAATTTTTACAATAACTAATAATATTGACAATAGCACTTTTATATGCTGCACTGTGATGAGCACTTTATATGAATAAAGTCATTTAATAATAGCAGTCACAGTAGGAGAGTAGACTGTTTTTTATCTCCAATGTATAGATGAGAGAACTAAAATTATCCAGAGTAATGGTCCTAACTAATGAGGAATAAAGTAGAGCCCACAGAGGTGACAGGCCTCAGTACCAATAGAACAGAGTAAATGTTCAGGATTATAAGTTTTTTAAAGGGCTTTCCTCTGAAGTGAACTTTAAATGTTTTAAGCTAGGGCCCAGCCTTTCCCAAATTCAATCAGCCAATCTGCTTATGTTAAACACCCAGAACTGAGCGTAATTCCTCAGAGATCAGAGGCTGGCTAGATGCCAGGGCTTTCTTTCTTTCTTTTTTCTTTCTATAATGAACATAAAGTGGTTATTGAGGTGTGGTGATAAGAAAAATGATTGCTGAATTTTCCCCAATCTACCGTCATTACCGCTAGCACCTCCTCTGTCCCATCACTGGATTTGTTAGACTTTGGCAAAGTCATCTGTTACCCATGCAGTAGGCTATAGATTGTCACGTAATTAAATTTTCTCTTAAGTTATGTACATTATCTGTGACTTTCTAGAACAACCCCAATGATAAAGTCATATACTTTAGCCAGCACATTGGATAACTAAGGATAACACTTGGGTTGACTTATGTTCCTCACAGAGTTTTCAGCAACTTCAACTTCTCACAGATCTTTCTTTACCTGGGCTGATGCACTGGCATCTTGCTCTGTAGTGCTCTACATTCCCTTTGAAGATGCTAAGACATCTGTCTGAGATGGAGCCTGATAATAAGATGTAAACGCCCCTAATATAACTTGAGTGCCCTTTTGTGCCACCGTCCATCAGTTGGTTGGGTTCTACTTCTGTCAAAGGCTATAAAAAGAAGAGTGCAGACAGTTAAATTCTCCTCTCCTTGCTCATCCACTAATGCTTAAAGAGATAATAAAATGGACATTTATTCTCAACTGTAGCACAATTGAAATGTTATGATGTTTTTGGTGACTTCTGAAGGGTAACGGAAAATGAGTGCCACCTGTTATTGATGTGTCATCAGAGAGATTGCTCTTCTTAGATAAACTCTACTTAAGGCCTCACATCCTTCATGTGGTGACGGGTTGTTCTCTGGGAGAGCAGCTGATGCCTAATCACATAAAATAAGCAGACCATGGCTCACACAATTCATTTGTTTCATCTGTCTTCACAGTTAATGCATGGTAGCCCAGTCTGTTTGGCCCAGGAGTTAGTGCAGATTATGAAGAAGGCCCAAATGAAAGGATTGGTTGCATTGCAAGTAAGCCAATTGTGTCAAGAAGGAAGATTTTCTGACTTTTGCTCTCTTTCTCTTTTCCAGTGGACTTTTGATTAGGCTATTTGTAGATTTCCTTTATTCTTTTAACTTATTTCACCTTCATCTCTTTGTTGAGGAATGAGAGGGGAGGTGTACTTAGCTTTAATTGATACTTAGTATGTGCCAAACAGTATTCTAGGCTATTAAGTATATATTTATTTATTTATTCTTCACAACACTTATTGAAGTATATTATTGGTCCTGTGTTATTAATATGGTAACTATTGGAGCTCCTGGATCCTTAACTTTTTCCAAATTTTGAATGAATAAGAAGGAATAGACAGAGGTACTCAACTTTTCCCAGCATTTCATATTCTTATAACAGATTTAAGTCATATAGCTACACATTAGGGATGATTTTCATATTTGTCGCATCTTGAGAAGGTGGTGTTTCTAACTAATTCAACCCAAATAGGCAAAATAAATCTTATCCAGAATAATAAACACAACTGATAAGTGGTAAAGCAGAGCCAGCAGAGGTGACAGACCATGCTTTTTCTTTTTAAGCACAATTACTCCCTCCAGGTATTTAGCACTCAGTTCTCTGTTTAAGGGAAATTGTTATACAAGAGAGTCCAATGGGCTTACAAAAGTCTGGGTGGAGGGAGAGGTTACTCGAACTGGATGATCAATCAGTGATAACAGCCGTGCATGGGATGCTTTCTTCAGACAGCAATGAGAATGTCAGATAGTTGAGCTCTGCCACAGAGAAAACTTCTAGGGCTCTCAATGATGACCGATTATTCTAGGGCAATGACTTAGCTCTTATGCACATCTCTGGGGCGGGGTGGGGGGGGCATGGACAGCATTCACTCAGGCAGATTCTGTGTGGTTCATTGATGCTCTCTACTTCTCCATATTCCACTCCATCATGTCCATCAAACCCTCTCCATTTTCCTGCACCAGGGCAACCATAATGCTTTCCTGGCAGTTGTTCCTCATCTCTCTTCATCTACTCAATCAATCTATTCCTTACTAAGACAGTTTTTCCTTTGGGATTTTGCCTTTTGATACATAAAAGAAAAGCAACAACAAAACAAAAACACAATAACAAAATAAGTAAGTCTTGGCTTTCACAATTTCAGTCTCTGAAATGGGCCCTTGGAGTTTACTTTGAAAATCTAACGATCAATATTGATTCTTTCCCTTTTTCTTTCTCCTATAATAGCAATTACCTATGAGCACTTGATGCTCAGGGGGGATGCAATATGAAAAAGTGGCAGACAAGAAAGTTTCTGAAATGGCTTATTAATATATTTTAAAATAATACTTTTATATACTATTCATGAAGACTGAGGTAAAATTTACCTATTTCTAAACTTCATCCTACATCTACCATCAATTCAAACCACATATCTCTGTATAATGATACTATATTCTCCAAAATTTTTGTATCATTGGCTCAGTGTCTCAGTTTTTCTGTATTTTTCTTTTTTTCAGTCCTAAATCTTATATTCTAACTTGACTGTTAATATCTGGAAGACTAGGGCCAGAGCTTACATAGAGTCTTCCGTGGAAGACAGACTCTACTTACTGATCTTTAAAAACTATTCATCAACTTTTTGCCAGAATTTCAAGACAATGGGATTTTAGATGATTTTTACTGTGCCAAATAATTTAACAAAATTATTAGGTACAAACTATATGCCAGAGGGGGGTACTTGGATACAATGGTGACTAGACCTGAAGCTTACACCTTGAACTCTATGCTCTGATATAAGGTATTTCTGAAATGTCATAGGTGGCCCTGTTGGAAGTTTGGAATTTGTGTTACACTGATGCACTGATTTATATACTAAACTATAGCAAAATACTAAAAGAAATTGTCAAATGCTACCATTTACTTCAAAGTATAATAAGGCTGTTACTATTCTGGGTAAAGTGCTAATTGGAAAGAACTTATACAACTGGGCCAAAGCAATGTCATGATGAAGTAGAACCATAAGCAAGGTTCCTTATTCCCCAATTCCATACAAAAGCTGTGATATCCAGGCACTTGGGGACTTGAACTTACTAATGTGATGTGGATTCAATTTTCTCTACGAATATTGCCAAGATCTGAATTTAAACCTCAATATTTCAGCCAGCAATCTATATCTAGACACCAGAGAACAATCCACAGCAATTCAGAATCAGGGAAGAGTAAATAGTTTAAATAATGAATGGATTTTTGCCAATATAAACCAAGGGTAATTATCTCCCTTGGCCTCCTAAATATTTAACCTATCCAATTATGTTTCACTTGGTGCTGCAACCACAGAATAAACTTAGCAGAAGCCAAATGATTATGTGTGGATTGTGACTATAAAGTAGTGGTACTTGTTCATTGTAAGACTTTTGACTTCAGTTTGTGTTTCTTTTAAAAACAAGAATTAGAATTTATTTGACATGAAAGAATAAATTAAGAGGATTTTGATAATGAATTATTTTTCACCCTCTTCTGAAAGGATGGAATGTCAGTCTTCTAAAAGAATGACTTGTTTCTGCCACATTCTGGCTGTATGAACCCAGATAAGTCAGGGTTTATCTGTGTCTTCCGTGTTTATCTGTGCTTTATCTGTGTCTTCATTTATTCAATGGAAAAACAAGGATATAGTACTCAGCCCTACCTCACTGTCATAGATACTAGGATGATTAAAGGTCATGTGAAATGTCATTATAAATTAGAAATCCTAAAAAATAGAAAATGGCAGTACAGACGGTCCCCAATTTACAGTGGTTTGACTTATGCTTTTTCCACTTTACAATGGTGCAAAAGAGATACACAATCAATAGAAACAGTAAGTACTTCGAATTTTGAAGTTGATCTTTTCCCAGGCTAGGATATATACTCTTTCATAATGCTGGGCAGTGGCAGTGAGCCACAGCTCCCAGTCAGCCACACGATCATGAGGGTAAACAACCGATACACTTACACTCATTCTGTACCCACACAACCATTCTGTTTTTCACTTTCAGTACAGTATGCAATAGATTACATGATATTCAACACTTTATTATAAAATAGGCTTTGTGTTCATTGTTTTGCCCAACTGTAGGTTAATGTAAGTGTTCTGAGCATATTTAAGGTAGGCTAGGCTAAGCTATGATGTTTGGTAGGTTAGGTGTGTTAAATGCATTTCCATTTATGATATTTTCAGTTTTCAGGGTTATTAAGACATAACCCCATCATAAGTTAAGGAAGATCTGTATAATGCAGAGTAGAATTGTATCCCTTTTTGGTGTGGACATGTGCTAAATAATGTCAAGGTGGAGCTATGCAAAAGTTAATGTAATGAAGTTTCTGGTTTCCGCCCCAATATACAAAGAACTTGGAAGTCATTACTCTCATCCTTAAAACCTGATTTCAAAATTTATCTTAAAAACACTGTAATCAAGACAGTATTTTATTGGCAAAAGAATACATATTTTGATCAATGGAACAAAATAGAGACCCCAAAATAGACTCAAGAATAGCCAACTAATTACTGATAATGGCACACAGGCAATTTAATAGAAAAAAGGATGATCTTTTCAACAACTGGACTTCCATATGCAAAACAATAAACCTAAACAGAGACCTCACACCTTACACGACACTTGACTCAAAACGGATCAGATACTCGAATGTAAAATGCAAAACTATAAAATTTCTAGAAGAAAATGTAGGATAAAATATGCACGAAATTGGATTCAAAAATGAGTTATTTGTACAACATCAAAAGCATGATCCATGAAGGAAAAAATTGTAAGTTGAACTTTAAATTTAAATTTTAAACTTGAATTTTTTTTTTAATTTAAAGAATAAAAGCTTGCTTTAAAATAAACCATTAAGAGAAGGAAAATACAAGCCACAAACAGGGAGAAAATATTTGCAAAACACATATTTGATAAAGGATTTATATCCAGAATATACAAAGAACTCTTATTATTCAACTGTAAGAAAACAAACTACCCAATTAATAAATGAGTAAAATATCTGAATAGACACTTTAGCAAAGAAGATATACAGATGGGCAAACGATCATATGAAAAGATGCTCAACATCACTTGTTACTATGTATATGCAAATTAAAACAACAATGAATGCAACTACAAACCTATTAGAATGTTAAAATCCAAAACTTTAACAATACCCAATTGTTGGCTAGGGTGCAGAGCAACCAAATTCTCATTCATTACTAGTGAGAATGAAGAATGGTACAGACATTTTGGAAGACATTTTGGCAATTTCTTACAAAGATAAGCAGTCTTATCATATGATTAAGTGTTTTCGCTTCTAGACATTTATTCATCTGACTAGAAAACTTGTGTTCGCACAAAAACCTGCATGCAAATACTTATAGCAGCTTTGCTCATGCTTGCCAAAACATAGAAGCAACAACGATGTCCTTTAATAGTGAAATGGTTAAACAAACTGTGGAAGCTCCACACAATGAAATATTATTCAGTGACACAAAGGAATGAGTTTTCAATCCACACAACAATATGGATAAATCTTAAATGTGTAATTCTAAGTGAAAGAAGCCAATCTGAAAAGGCTATATACTGTATGATGTCATTTATATGACACACTAGAACCGAGAAAACTGTAGAGATGGGAAACAGGTCTGTGGTTATCAGGGATTGGGAGTTGGGGGAGGGTTGAATTGAGGAAGCACAGGGGAATTTTAGGGTTGTGAAATTATTTTGTGTGTTTTTGTAGTGGTAGATACATGACACTACGAATTTGTCAAAACACATAGAATCTTACAACATAAAGAGTGAGCCTTAATGTATGCTAATTAAGAAAAAATAAGTTAGGAGATTGAGGGACCCCAAGATGGAGTGTAGAGTATGATAAAAAAAAAAAATCTGTGTTACAAATGTATGACGTTGCCTCACTGAAGGGAGTTAGGGAAAAAGGTGCTGATCTCAGTAACTTTGGAAATAAGTGGAAACTGTAAGATTAAAGAAAAAAAGAATTGGACGTTAGCACTATACTCTGTTGAAGAACTCTCCCCACACTGCACCCCCCATGGAGACACAGGTAAACAGCTCTGAAATCACTCTACATGGATTCTGGGGTTGGCCAGATAAGGAAATGGGTGGTGGATAGTGAGAACTAGGTTTCTCACTGTTGGAGTGGGAGGTTACAGATAAGCAAGGGATGAAGGCTAGAATGAACCATGTGGTCATGGATTAGAGCAGGAGATATCAGTATGAATACACGGATAGTTTTATATATATATATTATATACATACATATACATATATATTTTATATATATATATATACACACACACAGCTTGTTACATGTGGAAATATGTATAGATATGTGTGTACATAGATTAGTCTGAACTCATATATTTCCCTAGGTTTGTCCACTGAGAATTTGAAAGCAATAACACACGAGTTGCAACAAACACACCCTTCACCCACATCTTGGTTTCTAATACCATCCTCCAATAAAAGAAATCAAAGCTCCTTGGAGAAATGGCTGATTCTAGCCTTGGGGCAAGGAACATACAAAACGAGCCTGGAGTATCTTGTAGTGCCAGAAAGTAAGGACGTGCTCAAAAAACACAAAATGATGGAGATCTTTCAAAGAAGCATAGGAGCCAACTGAAAGAGTCCCCAGCGGACAAATCTGGAAGAATTTGAGCAATGAGATAAATATCATAGCATTAGATTATAACCCAAAATATAAAATAAATACCTATGAGCCCATATTGACATAAATAAATGATTGAATAAATAAATAAATAAATGAGAGAATAGACAAATCTCTCATACAGAAAAATTGCAAAAAATTTACACAGATCCTTCCCCCTCAAGGAGGTGGCATATTAGTCCTCACTCTTAAGTGTGGATTGCTCATAGTGACTTAATTCTTCTGAGTACAGTATGGAAAGAAGGAAAAAATGAGTAACTTAACAGTAGAGAAATCTGACAAACGCTACTTCAGCCAGGTGGACAAGGTTAACATCATATGTGTAATGATGCCTGTTGATAGTATGTACTCTTGTTATAAAGAAATGCAAGTTATACTTTACCTGTGCTCTTCCTCCCAAAGCCCTATAACCATTGTCCAACCATGAGAAAGACATCAGACAAACCAAATTGAGGGAAATTCAGCAAAATATCTGACTAATATTCCCCAAAACTGTCAAGGTCATAAAAAACAATGAAGATCTGAGAAATTGTCACAGTCTAGAGAAGCCTAAGGAGATATGACAACTACATGTAATGTAGTATCTTGGATGTGATCCTGGAACATAAAAAGGATATTAGGTAACAACCAAGGAAATCTCAATATAGTAGGGACTTCAGATAATAATAATGTCTGAATACTGGTTTATTGTGACAAATGCACCATAGCAATATTAACAATAGGGAAAACTGAGTTCAGGTATTTGAGAACTCTGTATTATTCTTCCATCTTTTCTGTAAATCCCAAGCTATTCTAAAATAAAAATTAACCAATGGCTTAAAAAAGTTAATGTGATGAGACACAAATTAACAAGTCATGTCAACCACTACCACTACCTTCATATCCATGCTAATTCTTGAGTAGGTTAAGAACCCATCACTGTAAAACACAGACTCTAGGCAGAGCCCTGGCCTAATGTGTTGGAGAAATACTGAACTTTGAAGCACCCTCCTCCCTCAACGCTTTATCCTTGCTTTTAGCAGCCTCAGCATTTGATGTCAATGACTGTAAATCTCTCCCTCTGTATCACCAATGTTTACAGATCATGAAGAACAGAAAGCCATGGTTCCATGCCATAATTGCTTGGCTTCATTTCCAGCCCACTGCTGTATTTTGTGAGGCCAGAGTTCTCCCTATCCTCCAAGAGGCTGTCAGCATTAAATGCCACAAACCTCTCACCTGTGTTTCCCTTAGTCATCACTCTAATATTAGCTCTCAAAACTACTGCCTAGAAAAGCCTAAACATATTTAATGATTTTCAATTTTTGTCAATGTTCCCTTTGGAGGAAATGTTCTGTGGTGGAAATGTTGAGGCTGATATCAAATTTTATAAATTCACATACTTTCATAAAATGACACTTGTTTAGAGTGTGAAAGAACTATCACACATAAAGAGTATGTTTAACTGCGAAATTCTACAAAGAGCTTTGTTAAAAATAGTCTAAAGGAAGAAATTCTTATTTTGCCTGTCATAAAAATTTAATAAGTTGCTATTACTTAGAAACACAAAGTTCGCTATGAAAAACTGCAGGAGAGGTTTTGTGTTTACTCTTATGTTGGAATTTCAGTAAATTGTGGTTTTATGTGAAAAGTTCCCAAATGGACTTTGTAAGAATTATTCATACTAAGTACTTTGCTCCCGTTTATGAGGATTTGGTAACATCAAACTGAAATGAGTCCCAGAGGTGAATAAAAAGATAAACACTCATCAAGTGGGCTCATGGCCCTGGCCATGGGTCACAGAAGCCTGCTACCGTCTGCCATTTTCTTGATGTATTTCACAGAAAAATCTTTTACTTCTATTACTTTTGGGGGCCCCAGGACATTTGGGAATAATGATACATTAACTCCATGGTATGACTTTGTTCAAATTCGCTTCATCTTTTATTTCTCAATGAGCAAGATTCAGGGCAACTGGGAAATATCAAAAAGCCATCCACATAGTGCTTTTAAAAATGCCTTACATTTGAATTGTACACATAGATTTTAAATTACTTACATATACACAGCTTGATTCATTATTACAAAATCATCCAGTGAAGTAATTCATACCGTAACTTACAATTTATAGTTAAAAGAAGTTAAATGGGACGCTTACCCTTGTTTTCTGTTGAGCAAAAAGTTTCTCTAGCATTCTTTCAGGCACAATCATTCTTATCTAGCCTCTACAGAGTGATAAAAATTGATACCTTTAAGGAACCCTAAAGTTATCAACTTAGCAGAGAGCAAACAGTGTTTAAGATGATGTCAATGTATTTTATTTTCCTTAACTTCTTTAAAACTGGGTATTTAATACATCATGAAAATCAATATTTGAATAAGCAGAAAATTCCAACTCCTCTATCCCTACCTCCCTCTCCCCAAACAAAACAGCTAAAAGATGCTTACTGCATTATTGAAAATATCTTTTGACAAAAGCTTTACGAATTGCTGTTAATGAACAATCCTTGGGTGAAGAGTCCATGAAAATTATACTATTGAAGTTATTCGGTATATTTCTCAGCTTGGCAAATTTGTTTTGGGAATATAAAATTTCATGACCAAAGAAATAGCTTTAATATCTTATTGGCAAAATAAGTGAATAAATCACAAGTGCATATGCTCAGTTTAATTTTTGTTTTTAGTACTGAAACTTCAAGAAACATAATCACTGAATTGCTTCCCTGGACTTTAGTGCTTGAACAGGATATAAATACAAAGTTGCATGAAAGCACTATCAATGAAGCTAGGGAAACTTGTTTTGAATGTTGTTGTGTCGTTTCACACTGCATAAAATACATACAGCAGAATCCTGCCTCCTTTTACAAATCATTGACTCTATGTCCCTAAAATTCTCTAATGGCCAAAGTTTAAAATTACAGCAAACATCATTCCCATATTTATTACGTACCAACTAAATGATAATCCCACTTCACAATTTTGTTTTATTGTAATTTTTACATCTGAAATGTGTATCTAATTAACTAAAACTTGTGTTTTAAGCCCGAAAATTTTAAGTAAAACTTAAAATCGTTTATACCCTGAAGATTTGTTTCTGATTCGTAATTTAACTTGAATTAATTATGTGACAATGCCCAAGTTACTTATCCACTTAGAAACTCGCTTTATATATGAAGACATACTGTCATTACATAGTTTTTTTTCCATGAAAAGTAATGCTACGCCTGCAGCAAGGTTAAGAGCAAGACCCCTGCAGTGCACTCCTTCATTATTCTAACTCCCTATCACACTCCCCATATCTACTCTTTGAGACCATTTCCCCTTCATGTCCATAGTCTCATTCACCACAGGCTAGTTTAGCACATGATGTGTCTTATCTTCCCTGCCTCTTGTTTCAGAGAAGGGATTGTCACCTACAAATGCCCATGCATAATTTCATCTCTAATCAGCCCATTTTCCCTAGACCACTAAGTTCTAAAATGCGATCTATTGAACGCACGTTCTGTGGGGTATAACTTGAGGGAGATGCTGGATTAACAACGTGGACTATTAATTTTTATTTATTTGTTTTTTTAACTGTGGAATTTCTCAGGCTCTTTAATATTCTAAACTATATTTTGAATGGGAAAGGGAGTTAGAGGAGAAATTTCCCTCAAATCATTTGAATGTGTAAACTGTTTCAAATAGCATATTTCAGAACTAGTGTTCCATAGAACATGTTTGTGAAATGTGCTTTATGTCAGTGGTTCTCAATCCTGGCTGCTTATTGGAATCACTTTGATAGGTTTAAAATCACTGATTCCTGTTCCCACTCCCAGAAGTTCTGATGTAGTTGGGCAGAAGTGTGACTTGAGTATCAGAAATTTAAAAATCTCTGCAGATCATTCTCATGAATGCAGATAATTTCATTATTTGAGCAAAGATTGAGAACTACAGCTCTAAATCTATCTTCTCGTCCTTCCGTTCAGTTTTAGAAGGCTTCCCTCATACCCTCTTAAACTTACTGTGTCTCCTGCACCGAGACACTATCCTTTCTTGGCCTTTTTTTATTTCCACAAAAAACTACCTTAATTTTCAGCACCAAATGTTGAAGAAGCAGATAGATTTTTGGTAAGGTAAATCCATAGGAACAGACCAACAAGCATCTTCTCACCAGGTAGCCCTTTATTCCTTTCCACAAGTTTTACTGCCTTTTTCTTTACTTGATCCTTCTGTTTTGTAATCATGTGCAATTCTGTCCCATCGCGTAAAAATCTTTACAACGTCCCTCATTCCCTTGCTCTACGAAATGTTTAAACGAGGAATGTGCTTTCTGTCTCCATTTAGTCACCCTATTGCCATATGGTTTATAGTCCCAATTTTGTTTCCAATAATTTTTCTTGTCCAAACATAATCCTATAACCTTACCCCCACCCTCTTTCTTCTCATTCTCTTTTTTATTACATTAGCATATTTTGATCATACCCTTTTCCTTGACATCTTTTTTGAAAATACTGCTAAAATCATTTATTTTACTTCTCCAATCTATTCCTGTTTTTTCTTGACAATGTTGCTAATTGTGGACGTTCATTAAAAAGAAGGATCTTAGCACATCAACCCTTGCATCTAACCATTGGAATGCAATAGGACCCTTCTATGTCATCATCGTGTTTCCATTGGAATGTGATTTTCCTTTCTTCTCCACAAGAGCAGATTATAGGAATAAACACTTTTAGTTTCTCTTTCCATCTAATTAACTCATTCTTCTTAGAGGGAGATAAGAGATTTACTCTTATTATTGGGCATCTGACATTTATACTAGGAGTTGCAGATTGCCACATTAAGAAAACAGCGTGTCCCCTTCACCCCCTCCTTTGTGCTCTATCTCTTGCCAGCAATTATGTGAGGAAGTAAGTTTATAATCTTCAATGTCATCAGCTATAATATCTCTATAGAACCAGTTCTTTCCACCAAGGGGCATCAAGTTCTACATATGGGGAGATAGTAAGAGGACGGCCCCACTTTGATCATTGATCCAAGCTGCACTCTCCAAGTTAACGTTATCAGATGGCCTTGTTCTTTCTGAGTAGTGAGCTATTGGGTACTTGCATGACCAGTCAGTAAAACTAACACGTTGATGACCAATTTATATCCACTCCAGGCCCAGTTCATTGGGTCTATTCTTCACTGGTTATAATCAAAAGCAAGGAGAAATGAATATTAGGTTGACTCTTATACCTCCCCCCACCAATGCAAAATATTGAGAGATTGGCAAGAAATCTTTATGAATAGTGCAGACACTGTAGACTGAATCAGATTTTGGGAGCAGCTGCTGTAACTGGCTTTAGCAGGCCTAGGCCAAGCAAGAAATGAACTGGACATTCAATAGCTCTTTATACTATGACCACAGATGTTACTATAGGCCTGGATATTCTAGACGCTGGACTGTCAGGAAATCTTTGGTTTGTTTCTGGGTAAGGCTTATCTCAAAGTAAGGAGAACATCACTACAGAGGCTATTTAAGCATAGTTGGCTGAAGAGATTTGTTTTGTTTGTTTTGTATTCTTCCCTTTTATTATGCCCTCACTAGGATACAGACAATTATTCTCAATCACACATACATAGTCTAAATTTTATTCTGTTTATTTCATAAGCTCTGACTATAATTGTTTAATTCAGAGACCTAGACTATAGGTAAATTATGCTAAAATAGTAAATCTTATTAATAAGCAGATAAAAATGAAAGAGGATCCTTATTATATGGAAATATATAACTTTCTTAGATTGAAGAAGAGGAAAAATTCAACGTAATTCTACAAAAATAAAGTCTAGGAAGAAAATCAAAAAGACTTAAACCCAGATCTTCTAGGTGCCAAGTTTGTTCAGTGAAGAATGAATGTTACAAGTTGCAGTTCAAAAATGATCTTGCAGTTCAAATAGGAAGAGGGAAAAAAGAAAGAAAAGTGAAGTAAGACACATGGTTTTCCTGATGGAAGGAAGTGATTTTGTCTTGAGAAAGACTGAGATCTTAGAAACCAGGCTATCTGCCTATCTGTCTATCTATTGATTGATCGATCTATTTATCTATCATCTATCTATGGAATGGCAGAAGAAGGTGTACTTTATAGATGGAACTAAGAAGAATAGGAGATAATTGAGCTATTATTGGTTAGGAAGGTCACTAGAGCTAAAAAAAAAAAAAAGTTACAAAACAAGGAGAGAATCTAGATGCTAAATTGATTAATAATCTCCAGAGGAACTGAGACCCCAAAATCTATAGAAAGGAATCCTCTTTAAGCTATTAATAAGAAATCAATTATAAGAGCTATTGAGAAACAGCTGCTTAATGATTACATTAGCTACAAGATGATTCACCATTTAGATAAATTTGAATGAAGGAGACCTGAAAAATCAATATGTGTAGTACTTTTAAAATTATTAAATGTGTTTTAAAGTAATAGAGGAGTTATGAGGGGATGGCCTGGGAAATTTAAGTAAATTCTAAATAAAGTCATAGGGAGATGGAAAATGAAATAAAAATCAAGTATTTATGGGAGAGAAGGTGATCAGAATTTACTTGTATAGTGTATGCTTTTGAAAGATTCAAAACTCATTGTTTTTATATGTCTCACTACAAGGGACTCTGCAGACAGAATCTGGAGAACAGAATAGAAGGCAAAGGTTAGACCTGGAAGCAAGAAGAGGCAGGGCCTCCAGATCCAGGGCAAAGTCCAGGTGGAGTTGAGAAGGAAAGGACCAAAATAGGAAGTAGTTCGAAATCATAATCATACAGGCAGATTTATTTACAATAACTAGGGGGAAAAAGGAAGTAAAACCCTAGAATTAGAGCTAATTATTTGAAGAATAGATGTATAAAGAAAGCATGCTCTGGGTAAAGAGTTCGATAGCTGGGGGACAGTAAAGCTGAGAGACAATGACACGTCACAGACAACATGTCGTCTAATGGCATACATTAAGGCAGCATCACCAGGTGTCTCAATTCAGCAATTTGTTGTGGAGATCCTCCAATTGAGACAAAAATAGCTCATGCATTTAAACAATTGCAGAGAAGGAAGCAGAATTTACAAGCATGGGGACAAGTAACTAAAAATGTATTAAGATTCTGTGGAAGAGCCGGATATTTCGTCTGCAAAATGCATGACAATAAACTTTGCTTAGAGTGTTTCCTGTTATCAATGCTGGATATTCTACCTGGAAGGAGGAATGGAGATGAAGCCTGCATGTCGAGAAGCCAGATATCTAAGACTCCAAGGCAAAAGCTTAATTCAGTGGTTTGAAATACGTGAGATGTGATCTAAAGAGAAACGGGAGTCTCAGAAGATGGGAAGCTGAAGGAGACAGGTGCCGCCACTGTGTATGTCTAAATTTTGCAAGAAGAGGAAAAGGATTTCAAATACTGCCCTTTGAGAAGAGAGGGATTATGCTTTGTAGAATTTCTTCCTCCATCACGTGGGAAGCTTGATATCTCAATTAACTTCTCGAAAGGAAGTGGCTGAAAATGAGAATAAAATCTCTCTATTTAACGATTTTTTTTCTCTCTAGCTTCTTTTCGAGCCTCTACTATAACCCTTGATTTACAGACATTGAAGATTTGTATTGTACTCTATATTGGGTTCAAAGAAAATTGTTTTGCTTGGAATGATTGTTGTATGGCCTGAAAAATTATGTGTGTTTTCAAAATTTTATAGATATGTGATAATAATATAGATATACTAATGACCCTTGGAGTTTTAAGAAAAATTGAAATAAAGCAAAAATATTACCAGGTGTCCGCAATGTAAAAATATGCATTGTTGAAGCATAGCCTTCTGGGTTATCCATTCTAATCTTTAAATGCCTTTGAGCTATTTTACAATTCTGTAAATCACAAATAATTCATAGCAGTGCAAAACAAGTTTTGGTGTAGGTATTCAAAAGAATTCGGTCTGGTAGCGAGAGAGAACTATTTCCCCACCCTGGAAAAGCCATTTGCATCCATTTACAAGTTTATTTCAATATTCCTGATCTATAAATGTGTTTGTTCTTTGGATTCTCCTATGAACTAGTTGTAATAATTGTCTGGTTCTCTCATTAATACAAATGAAATAAAATCTTTAACACGTGCTCATTTTATATCTATATGAGAATCTTGATTTTATCCTCTTTTAATATTAAATCCTTTAACAAACTCTGTGGAAAAGGAAGACAAGCCAAAATTGGATTGGACTTGGATTCATTCAGAGTAGGAGCATTCAGAGAAGTCATGTTCATTCTACTGGGAAAAAAAATCAAGGAAAATGAAACAAAGAACTGTTAAGATTTCTGGCTGAGACTGAAGAAATAAACAAATATAAATGAATAGAGAAAAATATTTGACTTTTAATGTCTTTGAACTTTAAGGGGATTTTCTTTTATAACTTTAATTTTTCTGTAGAAATTGAATAATATGAGTTTGACGGTGTTCAAATTTGAGTTTTTGTTCATTATATACTTGAGTTCATTGTGTAATCTCTGGTGAATTACACTGAACAGCATGGTTGGTATAATTTGAGATACATAATAGAAAAGACAATGAATAACTGTCCTGTGGTGCAATACGACTTGATAGCATTTGGACCTTTCTTGAGGCATAATCTAAATTCCCTACCAATGATCACAGACATGTCCCAAGGACCATTGTTAGAAATCACAGGGATGGTCTTATTGAGACCCAAGTTTCCAATGAGCACCATGGTTGGCTGTTAAGATAAAGAAATCAAAACATGGGGGAGGTTGGAGGGTGAAGAAGGGGTATTCTCACTTTACCCTCATGTTTCTGCAGAGCAGTGATTCTCAATGTCTGGTCTCCTAAGCAACAATATCAACATCACCCAGGAATGTGTTAGAAATGCAAATTCTTGGGCCTTCACTCCAAACCAACAGAATCAGAAAAGTCAGAGGGTTGGAGCCCAGCAATCTATATTTTAACAAGCCCTGGGGCTGGTTCTAATACAATTTTGAGTAATTCTGCTATAAATGAATCTTTAGCTCCTTTCACCAGAATTTTGTTTTCTCATATGTAACATCCATTACAAAAGTTCCTACCTTATAGAATTATTATAAGAAGTAAGAGGGATAGCATGAGTGTTAAATGCTTAGTACAATGAAGTACATAAGAAGTGCTCATAAGGTTACCCAGAAAAGGAGAGTATTGGAATTAATACACACGATCTTTTCACTCCTCTTCTGAGGAATAAGTGGCTAATCTCATTTGCAAGAGCTGGATAACTAGCAGCCCTTGTTTCTCTGATGTGCAGTTAACAAATTAAAAAGTCACACACAGTTTATGTCTTGGCTTCACAGTCCCTTGAGCCAGGCTGCACCTAATTGCAATGAACACTTGCACGTCTTCTCTGTCTACAGTAAGCAGACTCAGCTATTCCGCATATCTACCACATTGTTTAGTGGTGATAAAATAAGGTATGTGTTTAAGGCTGTAGACCCAACTATTTTTCATTCCAAGTGTATGTAGGATGCTTATACATTGGTTTCAGGTCCAAACTAGGCTCACTAATTCAATTTTAGTAGAGAGTTGTGAATGTTGAGGGTGGTTGGATGCTCCCCATGTATTTATCAAATACTTCCCAGGCTGTCCCAGAAAGTTTCAGTGTAATAGAACATGAAAATGCCTGTCAATGAAGCACTTGCCTATGTGTATGGTACTATTCTAAGCATTTTACCAGTGCTAAATTATTTAATCAAGGTTTTAGAAAAAGAGTTTTAAACATAAAAGAACAGAGGGAATTTTGTACTCCTGAGTCTTTCTTAAAGAAACTACTAGAGGATGAGCTACATCCAACCTTGAGCAAAAGGACTGATGGTAAACATTTTAACATACGTGTGTAGACGCACGACTAAAACAAAGGTAGATATGAGAGTAGATGGCTAATATACAAATGTTATGTGATGTAACATACAAAGAATACACCTTCTTCTTAGGTGTCCACAGAACACTTACAAAAATATTTCACATATTAGTTCACAAAGAAAACATCAGTATGTTCCATAATATAGAATATTATAGTCTTTGAACACAATCCAATAAAACTAAAAATTACATGCAAAATCATAAATCAAAAAGGTTCTTTTATAGGAAAATTTAAAACAACAACAACAAAACAAAATCCTATATTTAGAAACACTGCAGTGAAAGAGGAAATACAAATTGAAATAGGTAAGGCAAACCTACACATCAGACTTTTCTAGTTTTTTTTTTAAGTAGAAGTTTATATCGTATATTCTTCTTTCTAATATGGGCTTTTAATGCTATAAATTTTCCTACAAGCATTGCTTTAGTTACATTGCACATATTTTGACATGCAGTGCATTCATTTACATTTGATTCAAAAAAATTTTCTAATTCCTATCTTTGATTTCCTCTTTAATTCCTAAATAATAGGGAATTTTTTATATACCTTTCCGTTAACTGATTTACAAATTATTTCAGTTATGATCTGAGAACATACATTATATAACTTTAATTATTTTAAATTTGTTGTAGTTTATGTTCCAGAAAGTTATCTATTTTGGTGAACGTTCCATGAA